>NW_026125996.1:0-199191 GCF_943737965.1 Phodopus roborovskii | reverse complement strand
TCTATCTCTTTTGAGTCAGCCGTCCAACATTAAATATGTGATATCTTCTAAAAACCCTGGATACACGAAGAGAGTTCAGCATTTAAACATGGTACTACTCTGCGATTAAATAAGGGATGAACCTGGAAGTTTCCCACAATCATGTGGGAGTCAACTCAGACTCAATTGTGTGGAGCATAGCAGACCATTTCATCCTCTCATTATATTGTTATTTGATTATTAAAATAGGACATTAGATAATCCATGATCAGTGGATTGTGGTGACGCGATGTGGGAGGCAATTATTATAGACCATCTTAATATCAATTTTGTAGTTAAAATATTTAAATTAATCACGATAGCATCGTTCAAGTGCCTGGTTTGGAGCCACCTTTTTGAAGTGGATAATGTTACATGAACTCATTATTTGATTATTTAATTATATAAAACAATGATTATATCGTCCATGACACTTGGAATCTGGTGCCACAGATCACCTAATTACATAATCAATGTACCTGAACCTGGCACTGCTCCTCCACCTGGCCCTGGCCCTGCACCTGGCCCTGGCCCTGCACCTACCCTGGCCCTGGAACTGGCCCTGAATCTGGCCATGCACCTGGGCCTGTCCCTGAACCTGGCCCTGTCCCTGCACCTGGCCTTGAACCTGGCCCTGGCCCTGCAACTGTCCCTGGCCTTGCACCGGCCCTAGCCCTGACCCTGGCCCTCCATCTAGCCCTGGCCTTGGCCCTGCAACTGGCCCTGGCCCTGTACCTGGAACTGCACCTTGCCCAGGCCCTGGCCCTTTCCTTGGCCCTGCACCTGGCCCTGGATCTGGCCCTGCACCTTACCCTGGACCTGGCCCTGGCCCTGTACCTGGCCATGCACCTGGCCCTGGCCCTGGCCCTGGCTTGCACCTGGCCCTGGCCCTGGACATGGCCCTGCAACTGGCACTGGCCCTGTAACTGGCACTGGCACTGCACCTAGACCTGGCCCTGAACCTGCACCTGGCCCTGGCGCTTCACCTGGCCCTGCACCTGGCCGTGCATTTGGCCCTGGAACTGGCCCTGAACCTGGGCCTGGTCCTGCACCTGGCCTTGGCCCTGCACCTGGCCCTGTCTGTGGCCTTGTCCTTGCACTTGGCCTTGGCCCTGCACCTGGCCCTGAACCTGACCCTGGCCCTGCACCTGGCCCTGGCCCTGCATATGGCCCTGTACCTGGCCCTGCACCTGGCACTGAACCTGGCCCTGCACCTAGCCCTAGACCTGCACCTGGCCCTGGCCATGTACCTGGCAGTGAACCTGGCCCTGGCCTTGGCCCTGCACCTGACCCTGGCCTTGGCCCTGCACCTGGCCCTGGCCCTGACCCTGGCCCTCCACCTAGCCCTGGCCCTGGCCCTGCACCTGGCCCTGGACCTGGCCCTGGCCCTGCACCTGACCTTGGCCCTGGCCCTGCACCTGGCCCTGAACCTGGCCCTGGCCCTACCTGTCCGTGCACCTGGCACTGGCCCTGGCCCTGCACCTGGATCTGGCCCAGTACATGTCCCTGGCCCTGCACCTGTCCCTGGCCCTGCACCTGGCCCTGGCCCTGCACCTGGACCTGGCCCTGGCGCTGGACCTGGCCCTGCACCTGACCCTGCACCTGGCCCTGGATGTGAACCTGGCCTTGGCCCTGACCCTGGCCATGGCCCTGAACCTGGCCCTGGCCCTGCACCTGGACATGCACCTGGCCCTGGCCTTGGCCTTGGCCCTGCACCTGGCCCTGGTCCTGGACATGGCCCTGCCACTGGCACTGGCCCTGTACCTGGCACTGGCCCTGCAACTGGCCCTGGCACTGACCCTGCACCTGTGACCTTGGCCCTGGCCTGCAACTGGCACTGGCCCTGCACATGGCCCTGGACTTGCACCTGGCTAAGGCCCTGCACCTGGCCCTGAAACTGGCACTGGCCCTGCACCTGGCTTTGGCCCTGACACTGCACCTGGCAGTGGCCCTGAACCAGGCCCTGCACCTGGCCCTGCATCTGTCCCTGTCCCTGCACCTGGCCCTGGTCCGGCACCTGGCCCTGGCCCTGCACCTGGCCCTGGCCCTCCACCTAGCCCTGGTATTGGCCCTGCACCTGGCACTGGACCTGCACCTGGCCCTGGCCCTGGCCCTGCACCTGGCCCTGAACCTGGCACTGGTCCTCCACCTGGCCCTGGCCCTGCACCTGGCCCTGGCCCTGCACCTATCCTGGCCCTGGAACTGGCCCTGAATCTGGCCATGCACCTGGGCCTGTCCCTGCACCTGGCCCTGAACCTGGCCCTGGCCCTGCAACTGTACCTGGCCCTGCACCTGGCCCTAGCCCTGACCCTGGCCCTCCATCTAGCCCTGGCCCTGGCCCTGCAACTGGCCCTGGCCCTGGCCCTGTACCTGGAACTGCAAATTGCCCAGGCCCTGGCCCTTGCCTTGGCCCTGCACCTGGCTCTGGCTCTGGCCTTGGCCCTGGCCCTGGCCCTGCACCTGGCTTTGGCCCTGACACTGCAGCTGGCAGTGCCCCTGAACCAGGCCCTGCAACTGGCCCTGGCACTGACCCTGCACCTGTGACCTTGGCCCTGGCCTGCAACTGGCACTGGCCCTGCACATGGCCCTGGCCTTGCACCTGGCCCTGCACCTGGCCCTGGCCCTCCACCTAGCCCTGGTATTGGCCCTGCACCTGGCACTGGACCTGCACCTGGCCCTGGCTCTGACCCTGCACCTGACCTTGGCCCTGGCCCTGTACCTGGCCCTGAACCTGGCACTGGTCCTCCACCTGGCCCTGGCCCTGCACCTGGCCCTGGCCCTGCACCTATCCTGGCCCTGGAACTGGCCCTGAATCTGGCCATGCACCTGGGCCTGTCCCTGCACCTGGCCCTGTCCCTGCACCTGGCCCTGAACCTGGCCCTGGCCCTGCAATTGTACCTGGCCCTGCACCTGGCCCTAGCCCTGACCCTGGCCCTCCATCTAGCCCTGGCCCTGGCCCTGCAACTGGCCCTGGCCCTGGCCCTGTACCTGGAACTGCACCTTGCATAGGCCCTGGCCCTTGCCTTGGCCCTGCACCTGGCCCTGGTTCTAGCCTTGGCCCTGGCCCTGGCCCTGCACCTGGCCCTGGCCATGGCCCTGCACCCGGCCCTGTCCTTGGCCCTGCACCTGGCACTGGACCTAGCCCTGGCCCTGCACCTTGCCATGCACCTGGCCCTGGCCTTGGCCTTGGCCTTGCACCTGGCCCTAGCCCTGGCCCTGACACTGCACCTGGCCCTGGCCCTGCACCTGGCCCTGGCCCTGCACCTGACCCTGGCCCTGCACCTGGCCCTGGCCCTGCCCCTGGCCCTTGCCATGCACCTGGCCCTGGCCCTGGCCCTCAACCTAGCCCTGGCTTTGGCCCTGCACCTGGCCCTGGCCCTGCACCTGGCCCTGCACCTAGCACTGGCCCTGCACCTGGCCCTAGCCCTGACCCTGCACCAGACCTTGGCCCTGGCCCTGCTCCTGTCCCTGAACCTGGCCCTGGCCCTGCACCTGGCCCTGCAACTGGCCCTGCACCTGGCCCTGGCCCTGGCACTGCACCTGGATCTGGCCCTGCACCTGTCCCTGGCCCTGCACCTGGCCCTGGCCCTGCAACTGGTCCTGGCCCTGCAACTAGCCCTGACCGCCCTGAACCTGTCGCTAGCCCTGGATGGCTGCACCTGGCCCTGGCCCAGGCCCTGGCCCTGCACCTGGCCCTCGCCCTGCACCTGGCCCTGGCCCTGCACCTGGCCCTGGCCCTGGCCTTGGCCCTGCACCTGGCCCTGGCCCTGACACTGGCCATCCACCTAGCCCTGGCCCTGGCCCTGCACCTGGCCCTGCACCTGGCCCTGCACCTGGCCCTGGCCCTGGCCTTGCCCCTGCCCCTGGCCCTGGCCCTGCACCTGGCCCTGGCCCTGGCCTTGGCCCTGCACCTGGCCCTGGCCCTGACCCTGGCCCTCCACCTAGCCCTGGCCCTGCACCTTGCCCTGGCCCTGGCCCTGGCCTTTGCCCTTTCACTGGCCCTGTCCTGGCTATTCTGTCCTTGGCCCTGGCCCTGCACCTGGCCCTGGCCCTGGCCCTGTACCTGGCCCTGGCCTTGGCCATGCACCTGGCCCTTGCCGTGACCCTGGCCCTCCACCTAGCCCTGGCCCTGCACCTTGCCCTGGCCATGGCCTTTGCCCTTTCACTGTGCCTGTCCCTGGCTGTTCTGTCCTTGGCCCTGGCACTGCACCTGGCCCTGATATAGGCCCTGGCCCTGGCCCTGGACCTGGCCCTGGCCTTGGCCCTGCACCTGGCACTCCACCTAGCCCTGGCCCTGGCCCTGGCCCTGGCCTTTGCCCTTTCACTGGCCCTGTCCTGGCTATTCTGTGATTGGCCCTGGCACTGCACCTGGCCCTGATATAGGCCCTGGCCCTGGCCGTTCTGGGCATTACCAGGTGCAGGGCCAGGTGCAGGGCCAGGGCCAGGTGCAGGTGCAGGGCCAGGTGTAGGCGCAGGGCCAGGGCCTGTGACAGGTTCAGGGCCATGACCAGGGTCAGGGCAAGGGCCTGGGCCAGGGCCTGGGTCAGGGTCAGGGCCAGGGCCAGGGCCAGGGCCAGGGCCAGGTGCAGGGCCAGGGCCAGGGCCAGGGGCAGGGTCAGGGCCAGGGCCAGGTGCAGGGCCAGTGCCAGGGCCAGGTGCAGGGCCAGGGGCAGGGCCATGGCCCGGGCCAGGGTCAGTGCCAGGTGCAGGGCCAGGGCCAGGGCCAGGTTCAGGGCCAGGGCCAGGTGCAGGGCCAGGGCCAGGGCCAGGTGCAGGGCCACGTGCAGGGCCAAGTGCAGGGCCAGGTGCAGGGCCAGGGCCAGGTGTAGGGCCATGGCTAGGGCCAGGTGCATGGCCAGGGCCAGGGCCAGGGCCAGGCAGGCCAGGGCCGGGCCAGGACCAGGGCCAGGGCCAGGGCCAGGTGCAGGGCCAGGGCCAGGGACAGGGTCAGGGCCAGGGCCAGGTGTAGGGCCAGTGCCAGGGCCAGGTGCAGGGCCAGGGGCAGGGCCATGGCCCGGGCCAGGGTCAGTGCCAGGTGCAGGGCCAGGGCAGGGCCAGGTTCTGGGCCAGGGCCAGGTGCAGGGCCAGGGCCAGGGCCAAGGCCAGGTACAGGGCCAGGGCCAAGGCCAGGTGCAGGGCCAGGTGCAGGGCCAAGTGCAGGGCCAGGTGCAGGGCCAGGGCCAGGGGCCAGGGCCAGGGCCAGGGGTAGGGCCATGGCTAGGGCCAGGTGCAGGGCCAGGGCCAGGGCCAGGGCCAGGTGCAGGACCAGGGCCAGGGTCAGGTGCAGGGCCAGGGCCAGGTGCAGGGCCAGTGCCAGGGCCAGGTGCAGGGCCAGGGCCAGTTGAAGGGCCAGGTCCAGGTGCAGGGCCAGGGCCATGTGCAGGGCCAGTACCAGGGCCAAGGCCAGGTGCAGGGCTAGTGCCAGGGCCAGGTGCTGGGCCAGGGTCATGGCCAGGTGCAGGGCCAGGACTAGGTGCATGGCCATGGCCAGGTAGAGTGCCAGAGCCAGGGCCAGGTTTAGGGCCAGGGCAGGGCCAGGTGCAGGGCCAGGGCCAGGGCTAGGTGCAGGGCCAGGGCCAGGGCCAGGTGCAGGGCCAGGGCCATGGCCTGGTGCAGGGCCATGGCCAGGGCCAGGGCCAGGTGCAGGGCCAGGGCCAGGGCCAGGTGCAGGGCCAGGTGCAGGGCCAGGTGCAGGGCCAGGTGCAGGGCCTGGGCCAGGTGCAGGGCCAGTGCTAGGGCCCGGTGTAGGGCCAGGGCTAGGGCCAGGTGCAGGTTCAGGGCCAGGGCCTTTTGCTGGGCCAGGGCCAGGGCCAGGGCCAGTTCCAGCGCCAGTGTGAGGGCCAGGTCAGGGTCAGGGCCAGGGCCAGGTGCAGGGCCAGTGCAAGGGGCAGGGCCAAGGCCAGTGCCAGGGACAGGGACAGAACAGCCAGGGACAGGGCCAGTGAAAGGGCAAATGCCAGGGCCAGGTCCAGGGCCAGATTCAGGGCCAGGGACAGAATGGCCAGTGACAGAACCAGGGTGAGAAAAGCCAGGGCCAGAATGGCCAAGGCAATAACTGCCAGGGCCTGATTAATTCAAGGCCAGTGCCAGAACGGCCAGGGACAGAACTGCCATGTCCAGAATTGCCATGGCCAGGGCCAAAACGTCCAGGGCGATAACTACCATGGCCAGATCATTCAAGGCAGGGCCAGAACTGCAAGGGACAGAAAGGCCAGGGACAGGGACAGACCGGCCAGTTTCAAGGATAGAACAACCAGACCCAGTTCCAGAGCGAGTGCTTGGGCCACAGCAAGAAAGGAAGTCCAGGGCCAGGGCCAAATCAGCCAGGGCTAAGTACAGAGCAGCCAGGGCTAAGTTCAGAATGGCCAGTGCCAGAAATCCATGGGCAAAGGCCAGAAAGGCCAGGGCCAGAAATCCTATACCAGAACCCAGGACCTGAAGGACCAGGTTCAGGGCAAGAAAATCCAGAGCCAGAAAGGACAGTGCTAGAATGTACAGGGCAAGTGCCAGAATGGCCATGGCTTATATAACCAGGCCAGACCCAGAAGGGCCAGGGCCAGTACGGCAAAAGCCAGAATGACCTGGGTAAGGGTCATAATGGCCAGGGTCAGGAACATGGCCTGGGCCAGTGTGAGGGCCAAGGACAGAACAGCCAGGGCCAGGGCCAATATTTCATTGTCTAAAAACAGGTAATTAATTTACAGACACACACAACAGAATTTGTTCTGTTTCTTTTTCTGGTAAAAAATGTCTTTGCCATGGTATTTTATAGCATCTTTGCATAATCCATTTTGAAGGCAATACTTCAAGTTGAAGCACCCATGGGCAAATAGTGAGGACATGAAGAAGCATGGAATTTGAAGTAATAATTACTTATATTCGTATCCACAGCACAATAAGCTATGTTGTGGAATAATGGCATATGCCACGGGGTTGCTTATGCTGCCTGAGTGAGTTCCAGCAATTTTAAGTTGCAGATCAAACTCAATTCTCCAGCACATGTGGAACAAAGTGTTGTGGACTGGAGTTTGTAGGCCTGTAATCAGAAACAGCAGCTCAGTCCCATGTCAATTCCTCAGTCAGTGAGTGTGGACAGGTGGAAGACAAGCTATCATTGATGAAAGGAAGACAGAGACATAATATGATGTCAGGCAGGTTCAGTCAGTACTGTAAGCTCCATTTTATTCATGGACTTAAGTTTGGACTACCAAACTTAAGTAGTCAAACAAAGGTGGGGCAATGGAAGGGGACATCTATTAATATGTATAAAGGGAAAACAGAAATTGCTTCCACTAATGCTAAAGGTACTCCATAATTGCACATACTATGTGTCTTCAGTCACCCAATTGCTGCACTTCCTCCCTTACTACAGGGTGGTTAACCTGTCTACTCCCAAATCACTGCTATTTAGATAGGAGACATTCATCATCAAGGCACAGGTGTCCTGTAGCAGGAAAGATAATGTCTTAAGGAAAATAGGAGTTACTGGAGCACTTTGAACTCATGACAAGTTGGAATGGATTCCCATGTAGGAGTTGAGAAACTTCAGACTGGCAGAATATATTCCAGGGCTGCCAAAGCCATACAGAAGCCTTGTATGTAAACAGATGATGAGGTCTACCTTTAACTGCTTGGTGGCAGTGCACATGATTAATCACAGGACACAGGAGCCTGCCTGCTTTTGCTTAGGTTGAGTCCAGCCAAATCCACAGAATGAGTTTAAGTCCTGCAGAGATAAACCCTGTTTTGAAAACAAAAACAAAACAGAACAAAGTCACATAAAGGAAAAATCAGATCAAACTTCTGGTGGTAGCCTACATGTATAAATGGTATTGAAGGAGGAAGCTTTCCCTCTTTGGCTACTTACCCTAGCTCTGGGTACCAAGTTTATTCCTTTACTACCATTAGAGCCTACTTTTTTGGAATTTTGATGTACAATGACCACCTGACACATCCATCCTTATAAACTAAAAAACTGCTGTACTCTTCAGATTCCCATTGGTAGGCAACCATTGTTGGACTAAATATATCACAGCTTGTGAGATATCGTAATAAATCCACTTTCTCCATATATGGAGAGATTCATCCTACATTCCTTTTCATGCAGAGAACCTTGGTTACTGCAGCTGGCATTTGTTTTGTTTTATTTTTTATATGCTTACTGAAGATGTATTCCTCTGTAAATATTCAATTTTCCATGAAGACTACTTTTCTCATTATGATGCCTTTGCCAAGTGTTTGCTCTGAATTTCAGGGATAAAATTCTACATTCATGGAGCCATCATCCGGCATTCTGCCACGAGAAAGATCATTTATCTTTTTTTGAGATGTGGCCCCTGCTTTTCTTTCCTGATTATCTGGAGTTCCTGTGACAAACAGGTAAAAAGAAAATTTAGTTCAACATAACTCAGAGTTTAACCAAATAACAAATAACACATTTTGCATTCCTAAATCTCTTTGTGGTAGTTAACGAATATTTGGAGCTCCCTTCCAACTTTTTCACCAATAATCACTCAATCCATTTAAGTAAGTATATTTAGCTAGCAACACTGTGTCTAGAAGGAAGAAAGGTAAATGCCTGTGTACTACAGAATGATAGCACAGGTCAGCTATAGGACAATTGCTATAGAAATTCACATCACTGCTGATATATAAAAGTCTTTGTGCTAGATGGAAATCAGTAACCATTGCAATTTGTCCTTAAGCACTCTGCAACCACCTGGGAGGTGCTTTTTTCACTCAGGCCTTAATAGCTAATCAGGCCACTTTGTGACCTGCCTGTCAAAAGAATTGCAGGGCCCTTCTGGTCTGGATTTGAAGAGAAACTGCAGCCAGTGGTTTTGAGTGATGTGCTTTGAGGAAGGGGAAACTGGAAAACCACAGCATGGTGAGTGAGGGGCTGCCACCCTCAGATCGGTAGTGGGAGATAGTGAGGTGATGGACCCAGTGTGGTGGATATTCCCTGGATCTGGTTGGGAAGCTGCAAGGAGACAACCTGTCCCGTGAGTTCTCATATATTCCTTGAAAAAACAAGAAGCTAGAGGCAGTCCACCAAAAACTATTCTGTGGGCTGTATCTGCTTTGAGTACTGTAAGCAGGAAGGTGTCTATGGAAATATTTTTTAAGTCAACTTCTACATACTTCAGGTGCACACACTGAAAGCAAGGCAACAAACTTCCAGAGGCCTTTTAGTTAAGTATCTTTTATGAGTTCATCCATTTGCATTTTAATTTTATGTGTAAGATCCATGTGTTGTTAATTTTCTGCAGGTTGTAAAAGGCATCTCATGTAAGGGTAGCACCGCACTATTGAGCAGTGATCTACCAGAGTTGAATTTGTAACAGAAATGATTTACAAATGCTTTTGAGATATTATATCTCATAAAGTAGTATTTAACTGAGGTAGTACTGCGTCTAAAACACACAAAGATAAGTGTATGCTGACCAGTCCAGTTAGAATGTTGAATGCTAGATACACATTTGTTCTCCATGATTTTCGAGACATTTGACTCCAAACCATTACACAGAAGCTACTCCTGTGTTGCAAAGCACCTAGTCCCTTACCCTTATCATAGAACTGCCCCATAACAAGCTGCTCAGAGAGATATTACAGTGTCATAAGCAACTTTAAATTGTATTATATCATATAGTTGCAGTTTTCTTCTCCAGAAAAGCAAGTTCTACCACTGTGGCAATAGGACACCAGATTTTAAAAAGTAAACCAATGATGTATGAGTGGCCTGATAAAGCAAATCTTTTACTTAGGTCCTCATGCAGGGATGAGAAACATTCTTAGAAGAGATAGTAGCAACCAGGGGCCTAGGCCTTGAAAGATTTTCCTAAGGGCCTGGTGTATTGACAATAAAACACAGAACCTCATCAAAAAACAGGTATTGCATGGGAGAGCTGGTAATTGTATGAAGCAAAGCCTTTGCGGACAGGTTGCTTCAGATATGTAGATGTAAACTGCATAGAGCTATGGTTCTCAGTCCCAAGTACACTGTGGGCTTAGTCAGCAATGACCATGAGACATTCTGTATTCCTTAGCACTGCATTGTTTTAGTGGTGTTCTCCTGAGTTTGTCCCATTGAATGGGCTTCTACTAACTTCACATAAGTATCCCCTTTCCTTCCATTTCCTCTGTGGAAATAGTATACAAGAGTCTATTCTCCTTAAGAAATTTTCATGGGACACATCTCCCTATCCCAGCTTTTTAAAAAAATCTTTTCTACCTTCTACATTTCCTATCTATCGCATTAACCATCACCTTCACCTCAGGATCCTATATGTGGAACAGGTACTTCAGTTACAGGTATCTGGTGGCCTTTAGGAACAGTACTGGGAACACATTTGCTGTGTAATCCTCTCATCTCCCTAAGTAGCTAGACATGCTGTCTCCAGTCTCTACTGAAATTGTTCACTGTGTACAATGCAGCTTGAATCAAAAGCCATTTAAGAAGGATAGCATATATGAAAAGCAAACTATGTCTAGGCTGGCTCCTCTCTGAGTATTTTCCAGAGATAGATACATATTATGTTAGAAATATTTGTCTTTATGGATCATCTCTTTGGGTGAAGTGATTTTTCCCTGGGAAGGAACATTAATGCTACAACAGATGCATTTTCATCCTGTTAGAAGAATGTTTATGAGACAATCCCTTATGTTGATGCAAGTGGCATTGGTTGCAGTCTGTTGCTCTCCAAACAATGGCCTTGCTGTCTTCTGTACTATACCTTCAAATTTCTTAAATTACTGTAACACCTAAGAGATTTAAAATTTCCATTAGAGTCAGGTGGCCAACTATCCAGTGCAGTCACAGGAAAAGCATTTGCAAGTGGAGCATTGCTTCTACCTTCAGTGCAGAATAAGGAAAATTGTTTATACCGCAGGAGGATTCAGGGTAAGCAACCAGGTGCTGAATTCACCACTATGAAAAAAGTACATGACTATGTTAAGGGGAGTGGTTTTGTTATTACCCAGCATGTTTTAATCTGTCATGTGTTGGAACACAGACCAGAGTATGTAGGTGTACAGTTTGTGAGAGATGAAATGAAAGGCAGGGTTTCTCAGTGGCTAGCGTTGCCACTTTTGTGGGTGGAGCTTCTTTCAGTGTCCATCAGTTGTCTTGGTGGAAATGGGTGGTGCCAGCAGCTGGCCTGTCTATCTGTTAAAAAAAAGCTTTTTAATGAGACATTTTAAATGCCATATTCTCTAGATCTCTGAGCATTTGAGGGCTGTCTGACTGTTTAGCATACCTTAGTATACAAAATATCCCTGTAATTAATCTGTTTTGAAAACTGGATCCAAGCTGAGAGGCTGTGGAGGGATATTTTACTCAGGGCCCTGCAGCCTGACAGTAACTGGTTTTTACTTAGTAGGGTACACTTATGACCACAGAGGACAAAGAGGTAGAGAAAAACTCCCTCTGATAATAGAGGCTTAACCTTAATAAACAGCTCACAGGAAAGACTGGGTGGCATAAATATTTTGTTAGCTTGAAATAGACATTTATAACCATAATGTTTACCACCATTTAAAGGCACATAGCAATTTAGAAATATTTGAGACTTAGTACAATAGAATTTAATTTGTATGAAGTTAGCATACATTTACATAAAGTTAAAGTTAAATGTAGTGATAGATATATTAAACAGGACTGTTTAAAATTGAGAAGGACTAGAATGTGAAGCTATGTATGACATAGTGAAAAAAGAAATTAGAGACTAAGAATAAAGAATAAAGCAAATAAAAGAATAAAACAAAAGGTAAATGAATTACAGGTTCTGTTGGCGGCAGAAGCTGGCTATACTCCCTGTGCCTAGGTGTCTGGTGTAGCAGAGGGAAGAACCATGGGGGGTGAGGCTAGGCCACGTTGTCAAAATGGCAGCTGCCATAAACATATCCCCAACAGCTGGCAGAAATCATAAAGTTTTGAGATTCAATTTTGTCTTGAATAGATGCTGCCTCAGCCCAGCCTACTGCCCTGAGAGAAGCTGCAGCTGCGGCAGGCAGGAGATTTTTAGTGTGGCGGGAAGAGAACAGAACCAAGTTGAGGGTAAGATATTGTTTAGCAGAGAGATAGAAAAAACTCCTTCCATCTACCTGTTCACTGGCAGTAATTTGAAAGATCCTGTAAAATATCTGGATCTAGAGAGCCATTACGCGGCCAATTTGAATTTCCTAGGGGATATCTAGGCCACTTTTCAGTACAAAGGTAAATAAGTCTGGGTGCCTTAACAAGTGGCATTAAGTGAAAGGGTTTTAAATTTTCTATCAGGCATCCCAGTGGAGTGGTGGGAGATATTTCCTTAGTCGGTTTATTCCCCATGTGTAAAGAGGAAAGTGACCATGCAGTCTTGGAACTCTTCAGCCCAAGAGTGTGGCCACATGATAAGCGAGAATGGCAGAGGATTATTCCAAGATCATCAGCCTGAAAATGTTGCCAGGGCCAACAGAGGCCGGAAGGACTCAGCAGTCCCAGAGCAGAGCAGATATCCCGCCCCAGGCATTATGTCTTCCACCCATGAGGAATACACCAGACCTTAAGGAAATGGGTTAAAATTTAAAAGGGTACCTTACCTAATTGAAGCCTGTGTGAGGTGGTATTTCCAGTGAAAGGGGGGTAAAGGGGAATGGAGTCAGACTACTGGTATCGCAAACAGGATCCCAAGTGTCTCTGGCTGGCCGCCCACCAGCAAACAGCTGCCAGTGACCCTCAAGGAGAGCCTGCCTGGGTTTCGGCACCAATGTTGTTCTTTTGCTGTGCAGCTAATACCTAAGAAACACAAACATGAGACTCGGCGCCCACGTGTAGTTTGTTGAGAGAAGGGAGAAAAAGAAGGGGTAGGTGGTGGCCAACTGAAAGCATGAGAGAGAGAGGGGGTGTGGGGCACTTGCTTTAAAAGGGGAGGCTTGCAGATGTGTAACTGAGTCCTCTGGCAGCCAGGTAAAGCTTGAGCCATCAGGTAAAGCTGATGTAGTGATGACATGGCCATGAGGGTCCCGCCCATCATGGGGGGGGGGGGCTCAAATGGCTGCTAGTTCCTAACAATCAGATTACTAAGCAGAGTCACTATTTAGCTACACATGTAGTTAAGTGTAAGTCACTAGTTAGCAAAAACTAACCCACTAGTTAGCCACACATACTAGCTCACTAGTACCCACACACACCATGCCACTTGTTAGCCACATACTTAACTCACTATTTAGCCACACACATGAAGTCACTAGTTAGACTTCAGCTCCATACCTATGTCACTAGTTAGCCACAAAAACTAAGCCACAAGTCAGTCCATCACACAAATAGAGCAGTACTTAGCCACACACACTAAGACTGTAGTTAATCACACACCTAAGTTACTATTTAGCTACATGCCTAAGCAGTAATTAACCACATTGACTAAGTCACTAGTTAGCCACAAAGCTAGGTTACTAGTTAGCCACAGTCACTATGTCTCTAGTTAGTTACACACAATATATCAATACTTACCCACCCATACTAAGTCACTAGTCAGCCACACATCTAATTTACTAGCTAGTCACAAACATCAAGAAAATAGTCAGCCACACACACACTGAGATAGTATTTAGCCATTCACCTATGTATTTCTATGTATTTAGTCAACTACACACCTAAGTCACTAGTTAGCTACCAACACTAGGTCACTAGTTATCCACACACATTAAATCAGTAGTTAGACACACACACTATGTCACTAGTTAGACACATACTAAGTCTGCCTAACAGAAAAACAACTCACACTAAGGTGGTCCCAGGACATGGGAATCAGGCCTTTAATTCCAGCAGCAGGGATTTGGAGATAGGAGTGACATGACTGGACAGAGAGAGGAAGATAAGGTAGAGGAGCGAGAAGAGCATGCTGTGAGATGATTTTGTTTGAGAAGTTAGTCTGAGGGATCAAAGTGATAGGAGTCAATCTGAGGAGGCAGTGTGAGGGCAGGAACACATCGCTTGTCTGAGAATAGGTAGAGATAACAACTCTAGTAGCCAGATGCTCTGAATCTGTGATCCTTCAGTTTTCACCTTCCCCTCCCTGTTAGATTACTGTGAGTTTTTATTATTAAGATCTATTAGAACTTTGCTGGAAGTGATGATCTCTCTGTGGAGGTGTGATATTTCAAAGTCAATAGAGGTAAAAATTTTAAATTATTAAAGTATATTAACTATGTTTTTTTGAAAATTACATTGGTATCTTTTTAATGTTTTTAATTTGTAAATTTTTTTTTATTATACTTATCAAACCAGTTCCCTCCAACTTCCTCCCACCCTCCTTCTTTCACTCCCAACTTCCTGGGCGCCCAGCCATTCTCTCCTCCCATCCAACCAACACTATACACGTAGGTGGATGCCTACCAGGAGGGGTCATATAAATCCTTCAAGTCATTTTAAGTAGACACTAAAATGTCTCTACTGTCTCAAGGTTAATGGAGTATCCTTCCATGGGGATTTTCCCCCAATGTGCTTTTTGCAACAGGGATACTTCCTGGTCCCACTCTCTGAAGACCGTTAGTTTGCACAGGCCTTTGAGCTGAGATCCATGTTCAGGGGTCTGTGACAGTCCCATGTTTGATTCCCAGCTATAAATCTGGGGCCCCATTAGCTCCTCCTTGTTCAAATCAGCTGTGTCTTTGGGTTTCTGCAATATGGTCTTGTCCTCCCTCTCTGAATATGGATTCAATTTTGGCTCAGTGTTTAGTTGTCCAAGGTTGCTTCTGTTTCCATCAGCTATTAGATGAGGTCTCCATGATGGTGGATAAGTTAGTCATTGATCTCATTGCCAGTGAAGGGAATTTATGGTAACCTTTACACTGTTGCTCAAATTGTTAGTTGGGGTCATTCTTGTAGGGCTCTGCACATTTCTCTAGGTTCTATTTCCTCTTCTAACCTATAATGGCTCCCTCTTTTATAGTCTCTTTCTCTCTTTTCTCTCCTCTGTTCTGCTCTCCTCTCTTCTTTTCCCTTCTCTTCTCAAGTCTATTCCTCCCCTGACCAAATGTTCCTAGACCCACAATCTTTCATCTCCTCCCATTTTCCTTGTGTTAGTTCCCTCTCCACTCACTACCCGCCAATACCCACCCATATGCTCTGAGGACCTTGTCCCTTCCTGCTTCTGCAAGTGTCCTTATGTAAAACTGTTAGAATCATCCTTCTATCCTAGTTTCTCTGGCAGTTTGATTTGTAGGCTGGTGAACCTTTGCAATATGTCTAAAATCCACATATGAGTGAATACATACCATGTTTCTCTTTCTGTGAATGGGATACCTCATTCAGGATGGTTTCTTCAAGTTACATCCACTTGTCTGTGAGTTTCAAGATTCCATTGTTTCTGCCCACCCCCACAGAGTAGTATTCCATTTTGTAAATGTGGCAAATCTTCTTTATTTATATTTCAGTTGAGGGGCATCTAAGTTGATTCCAGGTTCTTGCTATTATAAATAATATTGCTATAAACATATGCGAGCACAAGTCTTGGTTGCATGGATTGGGATCATTTGGGTATGTACTTAAGCGGGAGATTACTGGGTCTCGTGGTAGACTGATTCCCATTATCCTGAGAAACTGCCATGCTAGTCTCCAAAGTAGCTGTACAAGTATGCAGTTCCACCTGAAGTGGAGGAGTGTACCCATTTCTGCACATCCTCTCAAGCATAGGTTGGCATTGCTGTTTCTAATTTTAGCAATTCTGACAGGAGTAAGATGGTATCTCAAAGTTTTTTAGTTGGCATTTCCTTGACAGCTAAGGATGTTGAATACTTTCTTAAGTGTCTTAAATCATTTTTTATTTCCTCTATGGAGATTTATCTATTCAGTCCTGTAGCCCATTTTAATAGAGTTATTTGGAGTTTATTGACTAGTTTCTTGAGTTCTTTGTATATTTTGGAGATCAGCCTTTTGTTGGATATAGGATTGGTGAAAATCCCAGTTTGTGGGCTGCAGTTTGGTCCATCATCCAGTTGTACCAGCACCATTTTGATGGGAGATGTCATTCTGAAAATATGTTTCTCATACTGGTTAATGAATAAAGCACTGTTGGACAATAGGAAAGCTAGATAGGTGGAACTAGGAGATAAGGAGGAAAGAGGAAGGAGGAAGGAGGAAGCAAGATGGAGAGACTGGGGTGACAAGATGCCCGCCCTCTTCCCCATTAATAAGAGACCACGTGAAAATACATAGATCAACAGAAATGGGCTAATACTTAAGACAGAGCTAGTTGATAAGAAATTAGTACCTGGCTAACAGCATTATATCAAATACATAGTCTCTGTATATTAATTGGTGCTGGCGCAGCTGCAGGACAAGACCAGCAGCGGGCAGAAAACCTTACTCAGCATTTCCTCATCCCATTGTATACTTTTAGCTGTTTTGTTAGTATGTGTGTGGGTTAATATCAGGATTTTCTATTCAATTTCATTGAGGTACTTGTCTATTTTTGTGCTAATACCAGGCTGTTTTTAGGACTATAGCTCTGTAGTAGATCTTAAAGTCAGGGATAATGATCCCTCATGAAGTTACTTTATTATATAGGTTGTTTTGGCTATTCTGGTTCTTTTGGTTTTCAATATAAAGTAGATTATTATCCTTTCAAGGTTAGTGAAAGATTGTGCTGGGATTTTAAGGGAGATTGCATTGAATATGAAGATTGCTGTTGGTAAGATTGCCATTTTTCTATGTTTTTTCTACCTATCCATGAGATTGGGACATCTTTAAATTTTCTGCTATTTTCTTTAAAGACAAAAATTCTTATTATATAGGTCTTTCACTTCTTTGGTAAGTGTTACCCCAAGATACTTTATGTTGTTTGTGGCTATTGTGAAGGGTGATGTTTCTCTGATTTCTTTAACAACCCTTTTGTTGACTGAATATGTAATGGCTACAGATTTTTTTTTTATTTAATCTTGTATCCTCATATTTTACTGAATGTATTTTTCAGCTGTAGGAGAATACTGGTAGAATTTTTTGGTTGCTTATGTAAACTAACATATCATCTGAAAATAGAGACAGTTTGAGTTCTTCCTTACCAACTTACATCCCCTTGAACTCCTTTTCTTGTCTTATTTCTTTAGCTAGCCGTTCAATTACAATAATGAAGAGATTTGGAGAGATAGGGCAGCCTAGTCTTTTTCTGATTTTAGAGGAATCACCTTAAGCTTCTCTACATTCAGCTTGATATTTGCTATGGGTTTAATATATATTGCTTTTATTATGTTTACATAAATTCTTGTTATCCCTGATCTCCCCAAGACCTTTAACATGAAAGTATGTTGAATTTTGTCAAAAGGTTTTTCTGCATCTAGGGAGATGATCGTGTGATTTTTCATTTTCAGTTTGTTTATATAGTGGTATATTTGATATATTTTCATATGTGAAACAATCCCTGCAAGCCAGAGATGAAGTCTACTTGATCATGGTAGATGATTTCTCTGACATATTCTTGGATTCAGTTTTCCCATATTTTCTTGAGTATTTTTGAATCAATGTGCATGAGGGATATTGGTCTGTAATTTTCTCTCTTATTTATGTCTTTGTGTGGATGGGTATCAAGGTGATTGTAGCCTCATAAAAACAGTTTGGTAATGAACCTTCTTTTCTATTGTGTGGAACAATTTCAGGAGTATTAATATAGCTCTTCCATGAATTTTTGGTAGAATTCTTCATTGAAGAAGACATCTGGCTCTGGGATTTTTTATGTTGGAAGGCTTTTCATTATTACTCCTACTTTGTTAGTTGTTATAGATCAATTTCAGTTGCTTGTCTATTCTTGATTTAATTCTGGGAATTTATAGTTATCCAGAAATTTGTCCATATCCTTTGAATTTTCAAATCTTGTGGAGCATAGGTTTTCAAATATGACCTTAAAATTGTCTGCATTTCCTCAGTGTCTATTGTTATGTACTACTTTTTGTTTCTGATTTTGTTAATTTTCATGTTCTCGCTATGCTTTTTGGTTAGTTTGGATACAGGTTTCTCTACCTTGTTAATTTTCTCGAAAAACCAACTCTTTCTATCATTGATTTTTTTGTATTGTTTTCCTGGTTTTTTATTTATTGTTTTTTAGAGAACCCCATTTCTTTTTGGCTCTGCTGCCTGTCCCACAACTATATCTTGTGGAACAAGTTGGTCTTGAACTCACAGAGATAAGTTTCCATCTGCCTCCTGAGCACCAGCATTAAATTCATTTGCCACCACCACACAGCTTTTGGTACCTTTTTAAATGTCTTCTTTAAACATATTACTGTTTTTATCTTTATTTTGCTGCACTCCTATGATTCTTAGATTTTACTTATTTCATTCCTTTTCTCAAGTAATGCTGATTATTTATTTCTGTGTAGAGCAAAGTGTCTTCTAACTGTGGCTTGTCTTATGCTGTGCAACTGAGAATTCTTTTGAACTCCTAATCCTGCTTCTCCTGTACAGTGCTGGGAAGAAAATCCTACACTTTGTTCCAGTTCAGCCCTTGCCTGGTCAGGGAGAAGGAAAATAGACCAGAAAATGAGTGAACTCCCAAGATCTCTGATTATTGTGGGGTCTTATAAATGAAGAGGGATTTGTGCAATGATTGAGTTCTTGTCCCACTTGGATACTGGTGGAGTCACAGTGCAGAAAGGGAGGGGAAGGATGGAAGATGAGATTTCCTACTTCAACAGTAGTTGAGGCGATCAATGTGGAATTAGATAATCATTCTTAGAAAATCCATCATTGTCTCGGAGGGTAGTTTCTTGGAATCCACAGATGAGGGCTACCAAGACTTTGGATAGAGGAGAGACCTTATCATGTATACAAATTGCTATCATTACAATATTTAGCCAAAACCAGTCTGGGTGAACTCTTGTGGACTATGTAACAGGACTATTATTGTTTTTTGTTCGTTTTGATGTACAGTGTGAGAGAAAAGGTTTGAGGAATACTTGGTGTGCTCTAAATGAAACCCCTAGTCTCTGGAGCACATGGCCATGAAGCTATTTTCAGCTTTTCAAAATATTTTTTTTTCAGATCATAACTACATCATATCCACATACACTTTTCTGCCCACAAGCCCGGCCATGAATACTCAGTGTTCTCTAATTCACAGCCTACTTTTCTTAAACAGGAGTTTCACATTAAACACAGTGAATATTAGAAGGTGTCATACATTTGGCTGCAGTATTTCCCAGCTATGAGGTTAATGGTTACTGGCCAGTAACAATGAGTGTGTAACAAAATGTGCACACAAGGTACACTGTGATTTTAATAATGAGCAACTTGACTTCCAGGACAGTAGAAGAATGTATACTAAAACACAAACTTTCTGGATTAGGCTGCTATCTGCTGGGTGGGTAGTGCAGAGCTACAAGGACTATGCAATCTGAGTCATTGATTTCTGATTCCCTGGTAGTGGGATGCAAATTTTTAGGTCCAACTGGGTGGTCCCAGCCAATGCTGGACTCTGAGAAGCCTTCCTTCCATGATTCTCTTTTCCTTATGCTCTATCGAGTTGTAAGGAAGAATACAGGTTACACTATTCTGAGTGTAGGGTTTGCAAAGCGGGTCTGCTCAGATGTCATTTCTGCAAAATTTGTATGGACCATGAGACAGACTGGGGTTCTTTTGTTCCATGTGGTGACTTGGGCAGGTACCCTTGTCCTCTGAGCCTTCCTCTCCATGTGTTTCTTGGTTTGGGGGAGACTCTGCAGCCCTGGCATGGGTGGGTGTGTTGCTTATTATATAACTGTCCAGTGTGCATATGCATGCAATGCTGTTGGTGTGCAGTGGGGGCTGACCCTGGATAACTGAAGGTCTGATTTCTTGAAGTTCTGAATATTCCATTCCACTTTCAGGTTTGCCTTATAAATATTTTAGAAAGTAGTAAAAATGGGTGATGTGGATGTCTCTCAGCAATACAAGATTATAATGTTTTTAACTCTCTGCTACCAAGAGTTACAATACTTTGTTAACTGACATTTAATTCCGGTGTACAAAATCAGTCTCTATCCTGCAGAGATATTTCAGGTGTGTATGGTTTTGGGTAGGGAGTTAGGTCAGGATCTTCACCTTGGGCCATAAACCACTTGGCAGGAAGTTGATTTTAAATTATTCTCCCATGTTGTCTGTGGAGTGCGCATCAGTGCGGCTAGGTTTACCTGAAACAATGAAGGGGTATAAAGGTTTACAGAGCCATAGCAGAAGGTCAGCTCCTTTTGCATGGAGAGCTCTAGAACAGGGACATCCTGTCTTTGGAATAGATATCCATAGCTACAGGGTCAAAAGTGTCTAAGGGTCACTTTTAGTTGATTTAATTGGAGTGTTGAGGTCTGTGTTTATTTAATATCTGTACACATGGATTCATAGATATTTGGAAAACATTGGACAAGATCACACTTTTCTTGGCTAAATTTATTTTGTACATTATGTTAATCGTTGATATTTTTTGACCTTTGCTCTTGGGTTATTCTCTCTATCTCTTTTATCCTTTTACACATATTATACATATTTTGATTGTTGTTGCTTTCTGGTAATTATAAAAGTCATATTATGTTCGTTTGTGTACTTTGTTTTCATAATTCCATTGAGCATTCTGAGTATTTCCAAAAAAATGGTTACTGTGCCTTTGCAATAAGCATTTTGTTATTAATTTTTGTTCATTGTCATTGGATTGTATTTATTTCATGTTACAAACTTACCATGTATAGGATCTTAAATTCTGATACTTCATGTTCTGAAACCATTATATAATTCTTTATTTATTTTGGTTTTATTGTTAATCTGTGGAAGAGTTTTGTTGTTGTGTATCTTGGCAAGAGACTCAGCACATCTTTTGGGGATGACCAGAATTCAGATACATACACTCAACTTCACATCATTACCTTCATCCCATAACCTGTATAATTATACAAACCATTTTCTCTCAAACTCATACATACAAAATATAGCAATAAACTTGATAAATTGGTAAAGATTAGTACTATCAATATCATTAGCATAAATTCTAGTCTTATACACTACAGTTTAGATTTGACACACTGCACTGGAAATTGTAAAGCTACTTCTAGTTGTTCTTAATAATCAAAACATGGATTCAGATATGCGATTAATGATGAAATATCAGAGAAGCAGAGCAGTCAAGCCCTAGCTCTTCTTTCTATTGAAGTACTAATACCAAAGGGGCAGGCAATTCTGATACTTGGAGTCTTCCCTCAGAAAACAATGAGCTTTTGTCTTCTTCCTCCTTATATTTCTTTCTCCCATCCATATCTACCTCCCAATTTCAGGGATAAAGGAATGAGCCACCACTTGTCTCTCTTTTTCTTTTAGACTGGATTAATGTGGTGTAGCCTGGGGTGGCCATGAAATTACAGACATGCACCTGATTTTGTCTCCCAAGTGCTAGGATTAAAGGTGTACTCCACCATGGACTGTCCTCTATGGCTAACCACTGCATAGCTCCACATTCTATTCTTAAAGCATGTTTGTTTTTTGTTTATATATGTTTATGGTTGAAGAAGAGAATAGTTTCAGTCTGAATTGTGTAATGGTCTTTGCAAGCTCTGCACATTGCGTGGAGAGAGAAAGAGGGTTTGAAATTCTCCTCTGCAGGAACAGAGCTGGGTCGTCTACTGATGACATGGGAAAGTGACATTGAAATTAATGTCTGACTATGCAGTGTTGTCTTTTGCCTTTTGTTCCAGCACTGAGGAAGTAGACGCAACTGGATCTCTCTGATTTAGAGGTCAGCCTGGTCTACAGAGTAAGTTCCAGGACAGTAGGGCCACATTGTGAAACTCTGTCTCAAAAATAAAAATAAATAAATAAATAAATAAATAAATAAATAAATGTATCAATAAATATTAGACAGTTAATGAAAAAAAAAACTATTAGAAAACAACAACAAGTTTAATATTAATAATTAATAAGGAATTAACCAGCGCAGTTTACTAAGCAAGGAATAGGATGGCAGGAGCCACACAGGGAAATTCTGTCAAAAAAACCCCAAAAACCAAATAAGTTCCTATTTGTGCAGATCTCTGAAATGTCTAGGTCTGGGGTAAAAGCCAGGGCCAAAGGAGGTCCTGGGCCTAGTGTGTCTTTAAGAACACTCTAACCTTTGAGGAAGAGCTCTTGTCAATCAAGCCTTACTAGCCAATCAGGTACACTGAGCTAACCCACCAGTCTAAGGTCTGGAAGGACACTTCCTGGAGCCATGCTGCAGGCTTGCTTTTATATCAGAACAGGCACCAGAGGATTGATTGCTGCTCTGTGAGAGCTGCAGGGGAATGGAGGAGAACAGAAGCTGCAGCATGGTGAGTGAGTGTATTCAGAGGGTGGTATAGGGAGTCATGAATGTCTGTTTTGCAGGCCTTCTAGGAGGACGCTGGGCTTGAAAGTGCTGTCAAATTCAGTGTTCTGTTAGGTCCATTGTTGTCCTAGGAGCTTCCCCAACCAGGGTGAGGCCCAGGAATACTTTTCCTTGTGGGCTGCATCTGTGGAAAGGATTTTGATTATGCAGCAAGGTGAATAAATACTTTGAAGTCAGCTCCATTATGCTTTTGGTGCACAGGGATGGCAAGTTACCAAAGAAGGAGAGGTTCAGTTTGTCCAGTGCCTTCCAGAAGCTTTGCCCTTCACATCTAACATTTATGGGTCAGATACATGCAGAGTTATTACCATTTTTTTGCCATCAAAATAACTTAAATTCTGTTGTAAGAAATGAATAGAAAGATCTTATTTTGCATATCATTCTCACTTCAATCTCCCTCCCTCCTCCAGTGACCTCCCCATCCCATCCCACATACATTTCTGTGGGAGGCTGAGTTCTTTAGGAGGATTCATCAAAACCTGTCAAGACATTTGGGTTTGGCACTGGGCCCTCCTCCTTGTCTCTAGGCTAAGGGAGTATTCACACTTGGAGTTAATTTTGTGTATGCTCTAAATGGCATTCTTTTTCTTAAATATATATATATATATATATATATATATATATATATATATATGGATTTTTGTGATACAGCATGATCTGGAATTTTCTTTTTTTAATGCTTGTTGTATTTTACTTTTCATCCTTTAATCCATTTGTTTATGCTTACTGATACATCATCGGCAGCGCCTGAATCTCTGTTTGTGGTGTGGCAGGACCTGAGATAATGGGCCCATTCCTGGCATAGCAGTAGTAGCCAAAATGTTGATACCAGCAGAAAAGATCGCTGCAGCATGGGCATCAGCAGCTTTGCTTCTGGACTCCATCATCTAGCATCCCTAGTACAATGTGAGATGCATTGATCATTCAGAAAATGCTCTGCCCATGTCTACAACTTTCCTAAACTTCTCCCTGACAGATATTTGCACCATAACCTTAATCGGTGATGGGTTGGCATTGTCTGTCGTTTAAACAATTCAAAGAATTAAATAAGTCAGTAATAGCTAACTGTCACAATAAAGAGGTGATGTAGCGTTTAACTGGCATGGAAGCATGGCCAGACGCCAGTAGTGAAGGATGTCATCATCATCAATTGAAACAGTGAATCATGAAATGTGATGATATTGCACATTACCGCCACAAGAGGGTGCTTTACAGGTCTCTTCATGGAATGGAACATTTTGGTTTACATAACTATACAAACATTTACATTATCTTGGGTATTAACAAGAATTGACAATTTAAATACTTTATTTATGTAACTAGATGATCTGTGGCACCAAATTCCAGGTGTCATGGATGATATAATCATTGTTTTATATATTTTAATAGTCAAAAAATGAGTACATGTAACATCATCCACTTCCCTAACATGGCTCAACCAGACTCGTGAACGATCCTGTCGTGATTAATTTTAATATTTTAACTACGTAATTAAGACTTAGATGTTCTATAATAATTGACTGCCACATCGTGGAACCAATATCCACTGATCATTGATTATCTAATGTCCTATTTTAATAATCAAATAACAACATAATCAGAGGATGAAATGGTCTGCAATTTCAACACGACACAGTTGACTCTCACTTGACTCCCACATGTTTCAGTGAAACAACCAGGTTCATCCCTAATTTAATCGCAGAGTTGAGTAGTAAGTGGTTTAAATGCTGGTATGTCGTTGCGCATGCAGGGCTTTAGAAGACATCACATATTTAATGTTGGACGGCAGCCTGCAAAGAGATGGCTTCCAATCCAATAATCCCTAGGTCTACTCTAACAAATGGATTATCACCATCCTGAAGGAAGTTAACAATGGAAAACTCACCTTTTGATGAAAAATTGTGAGTCTTATTATCTTTTGTTCCATAGCTTTACTTCTTAGGATAGAGAACATTCATAAAGAGAAACTTTTGGACTGGTTCTCCACAGACTATGTTCTCTGAAAATTAGGGAATCTTGAATTTGGTAACCAGTAAAAACTGTAGGCAAAATTCCAGAGATTTGGCTATGACTTGGTTAGGCGTATCAAATGCTGTCATGAAAAGTTTTAGGAGATAGTTATCTTGGGAGACTGTAATGTCCCATGATAACATTTTCTCGAAGCTGCTCTCTTGTCCTTGGCCCATGATACCAGGATACAGAAAGCAAGCAGAATTGCCAGGCAACATTCATGATCCAACATTCTGTCACATACTAGTACTCCTCTCACATGCTAAAAGTAGCATACCCACCGATGAACTCACCTTACAGCCTCACTGATTTTTGCACAAAAACAAAGCAGGGCTCTTTCCTTTTAGTTATACATCATATTTACCAGTCTCTCAAGCTACAACATGCCTATAGTGAAATAAGCATGAAAAGGAAAGCATCATTATGCCATTCAAGTAAATTGATGAGTATTTTAAACCTGTTTTCTATGCTTCAATTTTCTAATTTCTGGAATGGAAACAATAGAGTTAATCGCCTCTACCATAATCCTTTTCTCTTTATTGAAAATATGTTTTTTTCAGTCATTTTGAATTCCTCAATTGATAGTTCTCTATTAAGTCCTGTACACCCCTTTTAATATGGTTACTTAGAATTATTTATTGTTGGTGGTGTGTCATGTTCACAGCCCGACAGTGTTCATTAGATGAGATTCCCTGATGAATAGATTATTCAGTTATTCCATTTTTCATATCGGTGGTGACTGTGTCCTCAAAAGAGATGGACTGAAATCCAATAATCACTAAGTCCACTCTAACAAACGGATTATCACAATCCTGAAGGAAGTCAACAATGGCAAACTCACCTTTTGATGAATAAATGTGAGTCTTATTATCTTTGTGTCCATAATATTACTTGTTAGGAGAGAGAATATATAAACAGAAGACTTTGAACTGTTTGTCCACAGACGATGTTCTCTCATGATTAGGTAATCTTGAATTTGGTAACCAGTAAAAGCTGTAGGCAAACTTCCAGAGATTTGGCTCTGACTTGGTTAGGCGAATCAAATGCTGTCATTGAAAGTTTTTGGAGATAGTTATCTTGGGAGACTGTAATGTCCCATGATAACTCTTTCTCGAAGCTGCTCTCTGGTCCTTGGCCCATGCTACCAGGATACAGAATGCAAGCAGGGTTGCAAGGCAACATTTATGAACCAACATTCTGTCACATTCTAGTGCCCCTCCCACATGCTAAAAGGAGCATACCCACTGATGAACTAACCTTACCACCCCACTGAGTTCCTCATAAAAACAAAGCAGGGCTCTTTCTTTTGAGTTTTACATATATACCCATCTCTCAAGCTACAAAAGGCCTATAGTGACATAGGCATGGCAATGAAAGCATCATTATGCCATTCAAGTACAATGATGAGTATTTTGAACCTGTTTTCTATGCTGCAATTTTCTAATTTCTAGAAAAGAAACAATAAAATTAATTGCCTCAACCATAATCCTTTTCCCTTTCTTGAAAATAAAATAAACTCCTCTTCATCCTCTTACCTTTGGAGGAGCTTGATCCCATGGTTTCTCAGAGTTGTGTAGATTTGCATTAGGCTGATGATTAAGGGTTTTGAGCAGTGTCTTATGTTTCTTTCAGTCATTTTTGATTCCTCAATTGACTTTTCTCTATTAAGTCCTGTATCCTGCTTTCTAATATGGTTATTTAGAGTGATTAATTGTTGGTGGTGTGTCATGTTATCAGCCCGACAGAGTTCATTAGAAGAGATTCCCTGATCAGGAGATTATTCAGTTATTCCATTTTGAAAATCGGTGGTCACTGTGTCCTTCATGGGTCAGTTCTGTTGCAACCTCTCAGAAACTGATGATGCGAAACAGTACAGTTTCGTGTAATCATTCGATTGTTAAAAATCTACTATTACGTAATCAGTAATCACTGCATAAGGCAGTGTCTCCCATTCTCTGGGCACTGCTTCTGGTACCGATCTCCTGCTCTGTCAATCCCACAACAGCCACATGAGGGATGACACCATCATTACTTATGCAATCAAGTAAGTTAAAAATTGGATAGTCCTCCATACTTAACTTTCAAAAGAGGGAACCATACTCCAGTGATTGTCAAGGAAGTAGTACTTAGATGATTAAATAATGCCACGTGATTAACTCCCATGGAGGAATGGCCCGACTACCGTCAAGAAGAACAACATCTTCATCGATTTAAATAATTAATATATAATGAAAAATGATTGAAAAATGACATGGTGGTGTAACGTGTACGGTTTTTCCACCCGCCGCCGCCTGGTCTTGTCCTGCCGCTGTGCCGCCAGTCCCAAATAATACACTGTGACTCTGTATTTGGTACAATACTGTTGGCCCTGTTACTTGTTTCTTATCGGCTAGCTCTGCCTTAATTATTAACCCATTTCTGCTGATCTATGTATTTCTCTTACCGGGGAGCTGGCGGCATACTGCTTTCTCCAGACTCTCCATCTTGACTCCTCCTTCCTACTTCCTATTTCCTCCTTGTCTCCTAGTCCCTCCTATCTTCCTTTCCTATTGGCCAACAGTGCTTTATTATTAACCAGTATGAGAAACATATACAGAATGACATCTCCCATCATCTCCTCTTTTCTGTCTAAATAAAAAGAAGGGTTTTAACCTTAACATAGCAAAATATATCACATAACAGTTATCAAATAAGAATCACAGTTAACACTATTTAGTCCATTAACATTTAGCAAGATTTGAAGAAAATATTCCATCATCTATTCTATCTTTGTGTGTCTAAAGTCTAAGTAACTTATCTTTAAACCTAACTAAGGAAAACTATAACCATAACTATTTGTCTTCAACTCCATCAAAGACCACAGAAGGATATTATATAAACTCTAGAAATGACAGAAACAACTCACTGCCTGGTCACCCGAAGTTCTTTTGTAATCTTCCATCTTCAGCCCATAGGCCATAGTGTGTCTAGCAGACTCTTTAGCAAAGCAGGAAACTTTAAACTGTCTTTTTGTATTGGCAGTTTATCAGTCACTTTTCTCTGTCTCGCAGACTCTTCCATGAAGCAGGAACTCTGTAGCAATGTCCATCTTGAATCAGCAGTCACTTTTCTGTGGGTCCTGCATGTCCAGTTTATACAGCATAAAGTCAAACAGTCCAGACAAGAGCAGTATCTTGTCCAAATGGCTAGTCTTGCCATATTGGAATCAAACTTCATAATGCATTTCTTCAATGTCCATCTTCCTTTCTGGTGCAGGTGGTATTGCCAAGAGCAATTATGTCTCACTGTCACGAAAACCCTAAACCACTTTAAATGCCATATTCTGTAGGTCTTTGAAAGGTTTGAAGAATGCCTATTTATCTCAAATACATCTCTGTGTATCTTGAAAACCTAAATAACTTAACTCTAAGTTTTGACTATCATAGGTAATTATCTATAATCTGCAGTACATTATACAATATTTTTCTGAATGAACTATATAAACACAATACCTAAACAAAAGGAGAAATATATACATCACAAAATTGACCTTAAATTGTATCAATAAATGAAAATCCATTCCAAAACAAACTATGCATATCTATATCATAATTCCCTTTTTACCTTTAAAAAGAATTGGCTGTGATCATTAACCATTTATAGCCAAGCCCATTTAAATGAAAACAAACTTTTATAAACAATATTTGGGAATTTGGGCATTGTTCTTTCCAAACTACTTCCTGCTGACAGGGGGCGCTGTCATGGGGGATCCTGAGAAGACGCAGAAATCCTGGCTGTAATCTGTAAGTCTGCCTTATTCAAGTTGTTTTGAATGTTGGATAATCAGGAACTCTGTTTCAGGGGGTCTGGCTTGCTCAAACCACATTAGTCTGGAAGGAATCCACAGCTTTTCAATTTCTGTGGAAACAAAAATAGAAATCCTTTTCCCCAGTAACTTGTCCTTGAACTTAAATGTTGGAGTCAAAGCATTTTTAAAATATATAAATTGAATTAATCCAGCAGCATTTCCTTTATCAGTTGTTGTTATTTTCTCAGCAGTCAAACAATGCAAAGACAACACAACAGCATACAGTAACCAGATTCTCTCTGAGCTTTTCATCTTTACGTGGTTTTATTATTACTCTGTTTATTTTAATTTTATTTTTTTTATTTTTTGACATAGGGTTTCACTGTGTAACTCTTTTTTTTTATGCATATAGAGTATTTTTTATTTAATTTTATATAACAAAGTCCAATTAAATGAAAACAAACATTTATACACAATATTTGGGAATTTGGGCGTCGTTCTTTCCAAACTACTTCCTGCTGGTAAGGGGCGCTGTCTTGGGGGATTCGAAGAAGATTCAGATATCCTAGCTGTAGTCTGTAGGGCTGTTTTGTCCAACTGTTTGGGATGTAGGATCAGCTTGTACTCTGTTTCAGGCGGTCTGGCGTGATCAAACCACATTAGTCTGGAAGGAATCCACATCTTTTCATTTTCTGTGGAAACAAAAATAGAAATACTTTTCCCCAGTAACTTGTTCTTCAACTTAAATTTTGGAGTCAAAGCGTTTTTTTTTTTTTTTTTTTTTTTATTTTACATGTCGATCCCAGTTCCCTCTTCCTCCCTCCCTCCCTCCCCCCCAAGCCCTCCCTCCCTCCCTCCCTCCCTCCTTTGCCCTCTCTACCCTCTCCCATGCACTCTAAACACCCTCCCCACCCAACCCCCCACCACAATACAATATGTAGGGGAATGCCATCCAGTTGGGGTCATGTAGATCTGACAGGTCCTGTGAAGTAGGGACTAGGGCTTCTCTCCTATCTCTAGAATAAGGCAGTTATCCCTCCATGGGGGATATGTTTGCAAAGTCCTTTTGTGCACCAGGGATACATCCTGGCTCCACTGTCTGAGGTCTCTTAGACTGCTCAGAACTTCTGGCTGAGACCCATATTCAGGGGGTCCGAGTCAGACCCCTGTTGGCTTCCCAGCTATCAGTCTAGTGGCCCTTAGCTCCTCCTTGTTCAGTTAAGCTGTCTCTATGTACTTCTACCGCATGGTCTTGTCCTCTCCATCTGCTTCTGGGTTCTAGTTTGACTCAGTGTTTATGTATGGGTGTTTGCTCCTGTTTTCAACAGGCATTAGTTGAGGACTCCATGGAGAAGTTAGTTGTTGATCTCACTCTCCGGGAAGGGCATTTATGATAGCCTTTCCACGGAAGCTGAGATTGTTAGTTGGGAGCAGTCTTGTAGTTCCCTCGACCTTTCTTTGTGTTCAACTTTATCTTCAAACCAATATTGGCTCCCTCTTTTATGTTCTCTCTCTCTGTCTCTGTCTCTCTCTCTCTCTTTCCTATTTTCCATTCCTAACCAGGCTCAATCCTCCTGGTCGCACATGCCTTCCTCTCCTCCCTCTCATTTTCTCCTACTTCTCTCTCCATTAGCTGTCCTCCCCCACTATACCTGAGGTCTGGGGGACTTGTCCCTTCCCAGTTCTGTGAGGGACTTTATATGAATCTCTTAGAATACAACTTGTATCCTAGTTCCTCTGGTGATGTGAATTATAGGCTGGTGATCCTTTGATGTAGGTCTAAAATCCATATATGAGTGAGTACATACTGTGTTCCTCTTTTTGTGACTGGGTTACCTCATTCAGGATGGTTTCTTCAAGTGCCATCCACTTGCCTGCGAATTTCAAGATACCATTATTTTTTTCTGCAGAGTAGTATTCCATTGTGTAGATGTGCCACATCTTCACTAACCATTCTTCAATTGAAGGGCATCTAGGTTGCTTCCAGGTTCTTGCTATTACAAATAGTGCTGCTATGAACATAGTTGAACAGATGTCTTTGTTGCATTGATGTGAATCCTTTGGGTATATGCCTAAGAGGGGGATTGCCGGGTCCTGTGGTAAACTAAATCCCATTTTCCTGAGGAACCGCCATACTGATCTCCAAAGTGGCTGTATGAGTTTGCACTCCCACCAGCAGTGGAGGAGTGTTCCACTTTCTCCACATCCTCTCCAACATAAGTCATCACTGGTGTTTCTAATTTTAGCCATTCTGGCAGGGGTAAGATGGTATCTCAAAGTTGTTTTGATTTGCATTTCCCTGATAGCTAAGGATGTGGAGCATTTTCTTAAGTGTCTTTCAGCCTTTTTGATTTCCTCCATTGAGAATTCTTTCTTCAGTTCTGTACCCCATTTTTTAATAGGGTTATTTGGTGTTTTGTTGACTAGTTTCTTGAGTTCTTTGTATATTTTGGAGATCAGCCCTTTGTCGGATATAGGAGTAGTGAAAATCTTTTCCCAGTCAGTGGGCTGCCGTTTGGTCTTGTCAACTGTGTCCTTTGCCTTACAGAAGCTTCTAAGTTTGAAGAGGTCCCATTTATTAATTGTTTCTTTCAGTGTCTGTGCCCCTGGAGTTATGTTCAAGAAGCGGTCTCCTATACGAATTTGTTCAAGGGTACCTCCTACTTTCTCTTCTAAGAGGTTCAATGTGGCTGGATTGATGTTGAGGTCTTTGATCCATTTGGACTTGAGTTTTGTGCATGGCGACAGACATGGGTCTATCTGCAGTCTTCTACACACCCTCATCCAATTGTGCCAGCACCATTTGTTGAAGATGCTGTCTTTGCCCCATTGTATAATTTTAGCTGTTTTGTCGAAAATCAGGTGTTCATAGGTGCGTGGATTAATATCAGGATTTTCAATTCGATTCCATTGGTCTACCTGTCTATTTTTATGCCAATACCAGGCTGTTTTCAGAACTATAGCTCTGTAGTAGAGCTTAAAGTCAGGAATGGTGATGCCTCCTGATGTTCTTTTATTGTATAGGGTTGTTTTGGCTATCCTGGGTCTTTTGTTTTTCCATATAAAGTTGATTATTATCCTTTCAAGGTCGGTGAAGAATTGTGGTGGGATTTTAATGGGGATTGCATTGAATCTGTAGATTGCTTTTGGTAAGATTGCCATTTTTACTATGTTTATCCTACCTATCCAAGAGCATGGGAGGTCTTTCCATTTTCTGGTATCTTCTTTAATTTCTTTCTTTAGAGTCACAAAGTTCTTATTATATAGATCTTTTACTTGTTTGGTAAGCGTTACACCAAGATACTTTATGTTGCTTGTGGCTATTGTAAAGGGTGATGTTTCTCTGATTTCTTTCTCTGCCTCTTTGTCGTCTGAAAAAAATAGGGCTACTGATTTTTTTGAGTTTATCTTGCATCCTGCTAGTTTGCTGAAGGTGTTTATCAGCTGTAGGAGTTCCCTGGTAGAGTTTATTGGGTCGCTTATGTAAAATATCATATCATCTGCAAATAGAGACAGTTTGACTTCTTCCTTTCGAATTTGGATGCCCTTGATCTCCTTTTTTCGTCTTATAGCATTAGCTAGAACTTCTAGTACGATATTGAAGAGATATGGAGAGAGAGGACAGCCTTGTCTTGTTCCTGATTTTAGAGGAATTGGCTTAAGTTTCTTTCCATTCAGTTTGATGTTGGCAGTTGGTTTGCTGTATATTGCTCTTATTATGTTTAGGTATGTTCCTGTTATCCCAAACCTCTCTAATACCTTTATCATGAAAGGGTGTTGAATTTTATCGAAGGCTTTTTTTGCATCTAGGGAGATAATCATATGGTTTTTCTTTTTCAGTTTGTTTATATGGTGGATCACGTTGATAGATTTTCGTATGTTAAACCATCCCTGCAATCCAGGTATGAAGCCTACTTGATCATGGTGGATGATTTCTCTGATGTATTTTTGAATTCGGTTTGCCATTATTTTATTGAGTATTTTTGCATCGATGTTCATCAGGGATATTGGTCTGTAGTTTTCTTTCTTAGTTGTGTCTTTGTGAGGTTTGGGTACCAAAGTTATTGTGGCCTCATAAAAAGAGATTGGCAATAAACCTTCTGTTTCTATCTTGTGGAACAGTTTGAGGAGTAGTGGTATTAGTTCTTCCTTGAATGTCTGGTAGAATTCTGCACTGAATCCATCTGGCCCTGGCCTTTTTTTCGTTGGAAGGCTTTCGATGACTGCTTCTATTTCATTTTGGGTTATAGGTCTATTTAAGTTGTTTGTCTGTTCTTGATTTAATTTTGGTAAGTGATAGTTATCCAGAAACTTGTCCATTTCCTTTGAATTTTCAATTTTTGTGGAATACAGATTTTCGAAGTATGACCTGAAAATTGTCTGGATTTCCTCTGTGTCTGTTGTTATGTTCCCCATTTCGTTTCTGATTTTGTTAATTTGCATGTTCTGTCTCTGCTTTTTCGTTAATTTGGATAAAGGTTTATCAATCTTGTTGATTTTCTCAAAAAAACAACTCTTTGTTGCATTGATTTTTTGTATTGTTTTCCTGGTTTCTATTTTGTTGATTTCAGCCCTCAAGTTGATTATTTCCTGGCGTCTGCTCCTGCGGGTGAATTCGCTTCTCTCTGTTCTAAGGTTTTCAGTTGCGCTGTTAATTCATTTATGTGACTATCCTCTGTTTTCTTCATATGGGCACTTAGTGCAATGAACTTCCCTCGTAGCACTGCTTTCAAGGTGTCCCATAAGTTCGGGTATGTTGTATCCTCATTCTCGTTGAATATTAGAAAGTCTTTAATTTCTTTCTTTATTTCTTCTTTGACCCAGGAGTGGTGCAATTGCACATTGTTAAGTTTCCATGAGTTTGCAGGTTTTCTGCTATTTGTATTGTTGTTGAATTCCAATTTTAAAGCATGGTGGTCCGATAAGATACAGGGGACTATTTCTATTCTCTTGTATCTGTTGAGGTTTGTTATGTCTCCTAGTATGTGGTCGATTTTAGAGAAGGTTCCATGTGGAGCAGAGAAGAAGGTATATTCTTTTGTCTTTGGATGGAATGTTCTATAGATGTCTGTTAGCCCCAGTTGAGACATCACTTCTGTTAATTCTTTTGTTTCTTTGTTGAGTTTCTGATTTGTGGTCCTGTCTAGTGTTGAGAGTGGTGTATTGAAGTCTCCCACAATAAGTGTGTGAGGTTTTATATGAGCTTTGAGTTTTAGTAGTGTTTCTTTTACTAATGTGTGTGGCTTTGTATTAGGGGCATAGATGTTCAGAATTGAGACTTTGTGTTGATGGATTTCTCCTGAGATGAATATGAAATGACCGTCTTCATCTCTTTTGACTAGTTTTGGTTTGAAGTCTAGCTTGTTAGATATTAGGATAGCTACGCCTGCTTGCTTCTTATTTCCATTTGATTGGAAAATCTTTTCCCAACCCTTTACCCTGAGGTAATGTCTATCTTTGGAGCTAAGATGTGTTTCTTGTATGCAGCAGAAGGATGGATTCTGTCTTCGTATCCATTCTGTTAATCTGTGTCTTTTTATAGGTGAGTTAAGTCCATTAATGTTGAGGGTGAGTAAGGACCATTGATTGTTGATGGTTGTTTGATTTAGGTTTGTTGTTGGCAGTGGTATTGTGAATATATTTGTTCTGCTTCACCCTAGGTTTCTGGTGTAGTTGGATTATCTGTTGCCTACATTTTTGTGGGCGTAGTTACCTTCCTTGGGTTGGAATTTTCCTTCCAATACTTTCTGTAGGGCTGGATTTGTAGATACATATTGGGAAAATCTGGTTTTGTCATTGAATATCTTGTTCTCTCCATCTATATTGACTGAGAGTTTTGCTGGTTATAGTAGCCTAGGCTGGCATCCGTGTTCTCTTAATACTTTTAGAACATCTATCCAGGACCTTCTGGCCTTGAGGGTTTCCATGGAGAAGTCAGGTGTAATTTTGATAGGTCTGCCTTTATATGTTACCTGTCCTTTTTCCTTCGCTGCTCTTAATATTTTTTCTTTATTCTGTATGCTAGGTGTTTTGATTATTATATGTCGAGGGGTCTTTTTTCTTTGGTCCAGCCTATTTGGGGTTCGGTATGCTTCTTGTACTTTCATGGGCATGTCCTTCTTCAGATGTGGAAAGTTTTCCTCGATGATTTTGTTGAATATGTTTTCAGCACCTTTGAGCTGGGCTTCCTCACCTTCCTCTATGCCTATTATTCTTAGGTTTGGCCTTTTCATGGTGTCCCACATTTCCTGGATATTGTGTGTTAAGGATTTGTTGGATTTATGGTTTTCTTTGGTCGATGAATCTATTTCTTCTAGTTTATCTTCTGCGCCTGAGATTCTCTCTTCTATCTCTTGAATTCTATTGGTTATGCTTGTGTCCGTGGTTTCTGATTTTTTGCCCAGCTTTTCAATTTCCAGCTTTCCTTCCATTTGTGTTGCCTTTATTTTCTCAATTTCGGTTTTCAAATCTTGAACCGTTTCCTTCACCTGGTTAATTGTTTTTTCTTGGCTTTCTGTACTTTCCTTAAGGAATTTGTTCATTTCTTCCACTTTTTTGTTTGTTTTTTCCTCTATTTCTTTAAGGGATTTTCTCATATCTTCTTTGAGGGCCTCTATCATTTTTATGATTTTGATTTTTAAGTCGTACCCTTCTGCTTCCTCTGCTTTGTTGTTGTGTTCCATTCTAGTTGGTGTAGATTCCCTAGATTCTGGTGGTGTCATGTTTGTCTTTCTGTTGTTAGGTGTTCTCTTGTATTGCCTTCTTCCCATAGTTTCTTCCTGTAGGTGTTGGTGGTGTCTCTTCCCTCTCTCTATGGTCCTTCCCAGATGGGCTTATGTGGATCAAAGATTCAATGTCTGTATCTCTGTGTGGTCCAAGCTCTCTAGGAGGCTTCTCTCTGTCCAATAGCCGGCAGAAGAGGATGAGGTCTGGACTGGAACTTGAGAAGGTTTTGCAGGGTAGTGGGATCTCACTGGAAACTGGCGCTCTCCAGCTGAGACCTCGTTCTTTGGCAGGGGCCCGGATTTGTGGGTCAAGGATCTTGCCTGCAGGAACTCCAAGTGGACCCGCAGAGATAGGCGGATCTCTGGGAGGGGCCTGGGACTCCAGCAGAGGACTGGAGGCGGGGTCAGGGACCAAGCCGGTGGAAATTACAGGTGGTCCCACGTGGATAGTCAGGTCTCCTTTGTTCGGAGTTGCTCCAAGAGGTCTCTGAAGTATGGTGGACTGTTGGCTCCACCCTCTGTCCTAGTGCTCAACCAGAGCGGCAGGACCGTAGGTGGGGTAGGGCACAGGGTAGGGGGGGTAGGCTGGAGGTTGGGATGGGTGGGGGTGTATCAGAGCTCCAAGGGTGCTCTCAAAGGGGACCGGAGACAGGAGCAGCAGGATCAGGGGCCAATCCAGGGAGTTCAGGTGGGGGAGGGGGGAAAAGAGGTTGAAGGGGACAGGCAGCCCCGCCCCCCCCCAAACCAAACCAAACAAAAAACAACAAAAAAGAAAAAAAAAAGGGGGGGAAGGAAAGAAAAAAATGTAAAGAATAGTAAAGAAATAGGAAAAAAACGCGCACACCCGCGCCAACTCCTTTTTTTAGGAGGGGGGTATATCACTCCGTATTTCTTTTTTTTTACTCGAATTTATCCTGAATTATAATTTATTTTTAAAAAAAAAAAAAAAACACACTTCCCCCTCCCCAACTCCCAGTAAAAAAATGAAGGGCCACCCCCCCCCCCTCCTTTTTTATTTATAAAAAAAATTTTTTTTTTTTCTCTACATATTTTTTTTAAACACCCTGTTAACCTTTAGGGTTTTTTTTTTTATGAATCTGTCTTTACTGTAAATCTTTATCTTCATCTGGCTACAAGTCTTTTATCTGGTAAACAACAATATTGCTAAAATGAAAGTCATAGCTGTGTCAGCTGTGGTTTACCAAAGATGGTGGTGGGTATTTTACCGCCAGCACGGAAAGCTGTGCTCACCGCCTTGGTCTGCGCTGCCACCCAGAAAGCATGCTGCCGGCTTGGAGATGTGGTCACTGCCATTGCCATCTCTCATACACACCAATAAATTGTTAGCAGAGTTATTTAAAAGCTGTGCAGTTTTTTGCCGCTTATGCTGAGTCAGGAATCTTCCCTTAAAGGAGCCGCGTGAATATCTGCTTGTCTCTAGCAAAGCAGAGTTCAACTGAGAAAAATGCTGCTACCAAGAAAACTTGCTTGTCTCTGTTCTTTTGTTTCTAAAACCTTTTTTTTAACCTTTTGTTAAATTTTAAGTGGAAGTTCTTACTAGCCACGTGGGCGCCATCTATAACGTGTACGGGTTTTTCTGCCTGCCGCTTGGTTTTATCCTGCCGCTGCGCCGCCAGCCCCAAATAATACACAGAGACTCTGTATTTGATACAATGCTGTTGGCCCTGTTACTTGTTTCTTATTGGCTAGCTCTGCCTTAATTATTAACCCATTTCTGCTGATCTATGTATTTCTCTTACCGGGGAGCCAGCAGCATACTGCTTTCTTCAGACTCTCCATCTTGACTCCTCCTTACTACTTCCTCTTCCTCCTTGTCTCCTAGTCCCTCCTATCTTCCTTTCCTATTGGCCAACAGTGCTTTATTTATTAAGCAGTATGAGAAACATATACAGAATGACATCTCCCATCATGGTGGTGCACACTTAAATCCCACATGGAGTAGTCAGAATGATCTCTTCCTGGAATAATGATGTTTTTAAAAAATTAAATTGATAATTAATTAGTGGGCCTTTTATAGTAACACTGACGAGATGGAACCAAAGTCCTAAACCTAAACCTAAACCTATGTAAAGATCTATTTACACAGCTAAATGATGAAGTAATGAGATGTTATTACATCATCAACTCCCACAATCTGACTCCAAAAGGGACTTATAGTCCATAACATTACCTGTATTGTAAATACGTCAATTAAATGATGAATTATTACCTAATTTCCTAGTTTAACAGTTAAAGAAGCAAGTGTAGTATTAGATTATATTATGGTCTGGTACAACGGTCTCCCCTAAGGAGGCTCAAAACTCCAGTGATCACTGAATACATAATGACAGATTTTCATAATTAAATGAATAAACATTAAACAAGTGGATGGTGTTTTATGCGTGAAGCCTAAATGATTGCTCAATACTGAATAGACATTGAGTTCTTAATCTTAGATTTGAACCAAAAAATGAATGAATAAAGAGATAGTTTCTCATAATTCACCCCTAGAGAGATAAGAAAATGAAATCAACATTGATTTAAATAAGGAAAGGAAGAAAGAAAGAAAGAATTCACAAGATACAATTTAACACCAACATGGTGGATCAAGACTACACTCTTCCTGGAGTAGAAAAAGACAGATTTGAAGAATGAAATAATCAGATATTTAGATAGTCTGTCACACTTGAGTCACACAAGGTGGCACCAAACTTCAGGGATCACAGACTATATAAGGACAGAATTTAATAATTACATCTTTAAATATGTAAGCCGTTGACCTTTTTTTGTAACATCAATACCTGGGCAGACGTGCCAGGTATGAAACTGTATGCTGTCATCACACAATTTTAAAATGCCATCAGTTAATCTTCAGATAATCATACTGTCTTGCATGATGAATTCTGTTGGCTTGAACTCATCACAAGCGCCTGAATCTCTGTTGTGTTGCGGCAGGACGTGAGATAATGGGCCCAATTCTGGCATAGCAGTAGTAGCCACAATGTTGATAACAGCTGAAAAGATGGCTACAGCAGGGGCATCACCAGCATAGCTGAGAGAGTGATGTTCCTCCGTGTTCTGAGTCGTCATCCTTTTGCCAGGTCTCCTTAATGGTGCCGACCTCCTAGTGCCACTCCTTCTTCTCATGGCAGATCACAACCGATGTGAAGATGTGGAGGAAGAGCAGGTAGTCAACACCCAGACCACCGTGCCGGCCTTTTACTTCTCGGAGGGCACCGTGCAACCTTCTGGACTCAATCACCCAGCATCCCTCGTACTCTGGGAGATGCATAGATCATTCAGAAAACGCTCTGCCCATGTCTACAACTTTCCTAACCTTGTCCCTGACAGGTATTTGCACCCTAACCGTAATCGGTGATGGCACTGTCTGTCGTTTGCATAATTTAAAGAATTAAATAAGTTAGTAATAGCTAACTGTCACAATAAATAGGGGATGTAGCATTTTACTGGCAGGGAAGCATGGCCAGACTCCATTCATGAAGGATGTCATCATCATCAATTGAGTCAATGAATCATAAAATGTGTAGATATTGCACATTATCTCCACAAGAGGGAGCTTTACAGGTCTCTTCATGGAATGGAGGATTGTTGTTTACATAACTATACAAATATTTACATTATCCTGGGGATTAACACAGATTGTCAATATAAATTAATTAATTATGTAATTAGATGATCTGTGGCACCAGATTCCAGGTGTCATGGACGATATAATCATTGTTTTATATAACTAAATAATCAAATAATAAGTCCGTGTAACATCATCCACTTCCCTAAGGTGGCTCCAAAGGAGGCTCATGATCGATGCTGTCGTGATTAATTTAAATATTTTAACTACATAATTGATATTAAGATGGTCTATAATAATTGCCTCCCACATCGTGTCACCAAAATCCACTAATCATGGATTATCTAATGTCCTATTTTAATAAACAAATAACAACATAATCAGAGGATGAAATGGTCTGCTATGCTCCACACAATTGCCTCTCAGTTGACTCCCACATGATTGTGGGAAATTCCAAGTTTCATGCCTTATTTAATCGCAGAGCAGAGTAGTAACATGTTTAAATGCTGAACTCTCATTGTGTATGCAGGGTTTTTAGAAGATATCACATATTTAATGTTGGACGGCTGCCTCAAAAGAGATGGACTGAAATCTAATAATCGCTAAGTCTACTCTAACAAACGGATTATAACCTTCCTGAAGGAATTCAACAATGTCAAACTCACCTTTTTGATGAATAATCGTGAGTCTTATTATCTTTTGTTCCATAGTTTTACTTCTGAGGAGAGAGAGTATTCATAAACAGAAGTCTCTGAACTGTTTCTCCACAGCCTATGTCCTCTGATGAGGTAATCTTGCATTTAGTAACCAGTAAAAGCTGTAGGCAAACTTCCAGAGGTATGGCTATGACTTGGTTAGGCGAATCAAATGCTGTCATGAAAAGTTTTAGGAGATAGTTATCTTGGGAGACTGTAATGTCCCATGATAACTCTTTCTCGAAGCTGCTCTCTCGTCCTTGGCCCATGCTACCAGGATACAGAATGCAAGCAGGGTTGCCAGGCTACATTTATGAACCAACATTCTGTCACATTGTAGTGCCCCTCCCACAAGCTTAAAGGAGTATACCCACCAATGAACTAACCTTACAGCCTCACTGAGTTTCTCACAAAAACAAAGCAGGGCTCTTTCTTTTGAGTTCTACATATTTGCCAGTCTCTCAAGCTACAACATGCCTATAGTGACATAAGCACGAAAATGAAAGCATCATTGTGCCATTCAAGTACAATAATGAGTATTTTAAACATGTTTTCTATGCTTCAATTTTCGATTTTCTAGAATGGAAACAATAGAATTAATCGCCTCTACCATAATCCCTTTCTCTTTATTGAAAATAAAATAAACTCCTCTTCATTCTCTTACCTTTAGAGGAGCTTGATGCCATGGTTTCTCAGAGTGGTTTAGATTTGCATTAGGCTGATGATTAAGGATTTTGAGCAGTGTCTTACGTTTCTTTCAGTCATTTTGGATCCCTCAATTGACTGTTCTCTATTAAGTCCTGCACCCCGCTTTCTAATATGGCTATTTAGAGTGATTTATTGTTGGTGGTGTGTCATGTTATCAGCCCGACAGAGTTCATTAGATGAGATTCCCTGATCATGAGATTATTCTGTTATTCCATTTTTAAAATCGGTGTTCACTGTGTCCTTCATGGGTCAGTTCTGTTGCAACCTCTCAGAATCCGGTGATGCGAAACATTACATTGTTTTTTTTTAAATCGTGTAATCATTCGATTGTTAAAAATCTACTATTACGTAATCAGTAATCACCGTATAGGGCATTGTCCTCCATTCTCTGTGCACTGCTTCTGTTATTGATCTCGTACTGTGTGAATCCCATAGAAGCTAAATGACAGATGACACCATCAAATGACTTAATAATTGGATAGTCCTCCATACTTAACTTTCATAAGATGGAACCCAATTCAAGTGATTGCCAAGGAAGTAGTACTTAGATAATTAAATAATGCCACGTGATTAACTCCCATGGAGGGATGGCCCGACTCCAGTCAAGAAGAACAAGACCTTCATAGATTTAAATAATGAATATATAATCAAAAATGATTGAATATTGTCATGGTGGTGCATACTTAAATCTCACGTGGAGGAATCAGACTGATCTCTTCCTGGAATAATACGGAATTTAAAAAATTATATTGATAATTAATTAGTGGGCCTTTCACATGTACACTGATGAGATGGCACCAAAGTCCTAAACCTATCGCTGATGTAAAGATCTATTTATATAGCTAAATGGTGAAATAATGAGATGATATTACATCATCAACTACCAAAATCTGACTCCAAAAGGGACTTATGATCCATAACATTACCTGTATTTTAAAGACATAAATTAAATGATGAATTATTAATTAATTTCCTAGTTTAACAGTTAAAGAACTAAGTGTAGTGTTAGATGACGTGACTGTCTGGTACAACGGTCTCCCCTAAGGAGGCTCAAAACTCCAGTGATCACTGAATACATAATGACAGATTTTCATAATTAAATGAATAAACATTAAACAAGTGGATGGTATTTTATGCGTGAAGCCTACATGATTGCTCAATACTGAAAAGACATTGAGTTCTTAATCATAGATTTTAACAAAAAAAAATGAATGAATACAGAGATAGTTTCTCATAATTCACCCCTAGAGAGATAACAAAATGATATCAACATAGATTTAAATAAAGGAAGAAAGTAAGAAAGAAAGACAGAAAGACTGAAAGCAAGAAAGAAAGAATTCACAAGGTACAATTTAACACCAACAAGGTGGATCCCAGACTCCACTCTTCCTGGAGTAGAAAAAGACAGATTTGAATAATGAAATAATCAGGTTGTTAGATCGTCTGTCACACTTGAGTGTGACACAAGGTGGCGCCAAACTTCAGGGATCACAGACTATATAAGGAAAGAATTTAATAATTACATCTTTAAATAAGTATTCCATTGACCTCTTTTTGTATCATCAATTCCTGGGCAGACTTGCCAGGTATGAAACTGTATGCTGTCATCACGCATTTTTAAAATGCCATCAGTTAATCGTCAGATAATCATACTGTCTCGCCTGATGAATTCTGTTGGCCTGATGTCATCACAAACACCTGAATCTCTGTTGTGGTGCGGCAGGACTTGAGATAATGGGCCCAATCCTGGCATAGCAGTAGTAGCCACAATGTTGATAACAGGTGAAAAGATGGCTGCAGCAGGGGCATCACCAGCATAGCTGAGAGAGGTTCTTTTGTGTTATGAGTCGTCTTCCTTTTGCCAGGTCTCGGTGATGGTGCCGACCTCCTAGTGCCACTCCTTCTTCTCATGGTAGATCACAGCCGATGTGAAGATGTGGAGGAAGAGCAGGTAGTCAACAACCAGACCACCGTGCCGGCCTTGGTGAAGTCCTTGTACTTCTAGGAGGGCACCGTGCAACCTTCTGGACTCAATCACCCAGCATTCCTCGTACTCTTTGAGATGCATAGATCATTCAGAAAATGTTCTGCCCGTGTCTAAATCTTTCCTAACCTTGTCCCTGACAGATTTTTGCACCCTAACCGTAATTGCTGATGGCACTGTCTATTATTTACATAATTTAAAGAATTAAATAAGTCAATAGTAGCTAACTGTCACAATAAATATGGTATGCAGCATTTTACTGGCAGGGAAGCATGGCCAGACTCCAGTCATGAAGGATGTCATCATCATCTATTGAGTCAATGAATCATAAAATGTGTAGATAGTGCACATTATCTCCACAAGTGGGAGCTTTACAGGTCTCTTCATGGAATGGAGGATTGTTGTTTACATATCTACATAAATATGTATATTATCTTGGGGATTAACACAGATTGTCAATTTAAATTCATTAATTATGTAATTAGATGATCTGTGGCACCAGATTCCAGGTGTCATGGACGATATAATCATTGTTTAATATAATTAAATAATCAAATAATGCGATCATGCAACATCATCCACTTCCCTAAGGTGGCTCCAAACCAGCCTCATGAACGATGCTGTCATGATTAATTTAAATATTTTAACTACATAATTGATATTAACATGTTCTATAATAATTGCCTCCGACATCACATATCCACAATCCACTGATCATGGGTTATCTAATGTCCTATTTTAGTAATCAAATAATAACATAATCAGAGGATGAAATGGTCTGCCATACTCCACACAATTGACTCTCTGTTGACTCCCACATGATTGTGGGAAACTCCCAAGTTCATCCCTTATTTAATCGCAGAGTAGAGTAGTAACATGTTTAAATGCTGAACTCTCATTGTGTATGCAGGGTTTTTAGAAGATATCACATATTTAATGTTGGGCAGTTGCCTCAAAAGAGATGGACTGAAATCCAATAATCACTAAGTCTACTCTAACAAATGGATTATCACCTTCCTGAAGGAAGTCAACAATAGCAACTCACCCTTTGATGAATAATTGTGAGTCTTTTTATCTTTTGTTTTATAGTTTGACTTCTTAGGAGAGAGATTATTCATAAACATAAGACTTTGAACTGTTTCTCCACAGACTACGTTCAGTGATGATTAGGTAATCTTGAATTTGGTAACCAGTAAATGCTGTAGGCACACTTCCAGAGGTGTGGCTATGACTTGCTTAGGCGAATCAAATGCTGTCATTAAAAGTTTTAGGAGATAGTTATCTTGGGAGACTGTAATGTTCCATGATAACACTTTCTCGAAGCTGCTCTTTCGTCTTTGGCCCATGATACCAGGATCCAGAATGCAAGCAGGGTTGCCAGGCAACATTGATGAACCAACATTCTGTCATATTCTAGTGCCCCTCCCACATGCTAAAAGGTGTATACCCACCCATGAACTAACCTTACAGCCTCACTGATTTTCTGACAAAAACAAAGCAGGGCTCTTTCTTTTGATTTCTACATATTTACCAGTCTCTTAAGCTTCATCATGCCTATAGTGACATAAGCATGAAAACGAAAGCATCATTGTGCCATTCAAGTACAATGATGAGTATTTTAAACCCGTTTTATATGCTTCAATTTTCTAATTTCTAGAACGGAAACAATAGAATTAATCGCCTCTACCATAATCCTTTTCCCTTGATTGAAAATTAAATACACTCCTTTTCATCCTCTTACCTTTAGAGGAGCTTGACCCCATGGTTTCTCAGAGTTGTTTTGATTTGTATTAGGCTGATGATTAAGGATTTTGAGCAGTGTCTTATAATTCTTTCAGTCATTTCGGATTCCTCAATTGACTGTTCTCTATTAAGTCCTGTACCCTGCTTTCTAGTATGGTTATTTAGAGTTATTTATTGTTGGTGTTGTGTCATGTTATCAGTCCTACAGAGTTCATAGATGAAATTCCCTGATCAGGAGACTATTCATTTATTCCAATTTTAAAATCGGTGGTCACTGTGTCCTTCATGGTTCAGTTCAGTTGCAAATTCTCCGAAACTGACGATGCGAAACAGTGCATTTTTTAAAATCTCTTCCTGGAATAATGATATTTTTTAAAAAATTAAGTTGATAATTAATTAGTGGGCCTTTTATAGCAACACTGACTAGATGGCACCATGAATAGAGAGATAATTTCTCATAATTCACCACTAGTGGACCTTGATCCCATGGTTTCTTGGCGTTGTTTAGATTTGCATTGGTCCAGGGCCAGGGCCAGGGCCAGGGCCAGGGCCAGGGCCGACAATCCCTGGGCTCATATCTGGGTGATTCTGCTCTGACAGGCAGATCTTGCTGAGACCTGGAAATCTGCAGGTGATGCCTCTCTAGCAGAGGCCCTGCAATGGAGGCTCTTTCACTTATGACTTTAACAATATAATAGGCCTCGTTGGGAAGATTCATTTCTCTAATTCCAATCCTACTCATTTTATTTGTATTATATAAAGCAATTCATATCGGAGGAAACTGTTAAGACTTTAAACACCTAAGTACCTGGGTTACAGGAATGAGTGCTCACAATATTTTGTATTCACAAGTTAAAATATGTTTGGTTAAAGATTTGATTTAATTTTAATTATGTAGTGCCAGTGCATGGAATTTTGTTTTTTCACACTTGTTCTCAAGAATGTTAGCCTTTTGAGTTATTCTTGTAGCAGGAACTACAGAATTTTGTCAAAATCCTGACATAGGTCCTGGCAATGAATGTTCCATAAATTTTCTCATTCATATCTCTAAACCTGTCTCTATCATTTCTCTATCATCTTGATATGAAGTGATAGGAGGAGCTCGTGAAAGAGGAAATCAAAATCATGCAAATAATTTGGTGAAGATTTTAGCCATCATATTTTTCTTTAATTTCAATACTCAAAATGTTTTGTTTTGTTTTGTTTTGTTTTTTGTGGAACACAGTTCTTACTAAGTTCACTACACCCAAGATAAATGACAAACGGGTCAGCCCTTCTGATAAAATCTGCAACCCAAGAGAGAGAAAGAGAGAGAGATAGAAAGACACAGAGACAGACAAATTGACAGAGAGAGAAAGAAAGACAGCATGAGGAGGGAGAAAGGGAGAGGAAAGAAATAATGGGAGCAAGAGAGACGTCAACCCAAGCTTCTCCACCTTCTGGTTTCACACTCGTTACCAAAGGCATCTCATATAAGACTGGAAAGAAACCTCCACTATGACTGCTGTCTATGCTTGAAGCTCTGATTGGCTAACAAATCCTGAGTTACAGGACTAAATGAGCAAAAAAGACACAAAACTTGAGGGCAGGTTTGGACCAGGACTAACAAATATTCTAAACTCTTTTTATAGATAAAGAAGCCATTAGGGTTCCCACGCAACAACCCAGACTCTTTGGTTATGCATATCATGGTTTAAGCATGGCTTATTCCTTCTTCCCAGGGATGATATGGAGAGGAAGGATTCAGGAGTTGGTGGGATCGCTTTTAGCAGGAGGTGTGGTTTACAAGGTTTCCCTTAGCCACCATCCTGTAGACCATCGGCAACTGTTCCTGGAGAGATGGACAAAGCAGGTTGTGCAAAGCTTCAGCCTTAATATTGAGCTGCAGTTGTAGAGAGGATGTTCGAGTCCTGGCAGTGTTTGGTAGCACTGTTTCAAGCCCTACATTCAGGGTGCCAAGGGGGCCCTCCCCTGGATTCACCTCAGTTCAGACTTCACCCTTGAAAGGCCTGCCATTGTTTCCCCATAGTAGTGGAAAGGGACAACGTCTCCTGAGAAAATTGGGAGCATTGGGTGAGGGAAAGGAGAGTTAGGAGAAAGAGAAGGGGAGAAGAGAATGGGAACGGAGAACAAGAGGCATCTAGAAGACTGAGTTTTGGAAAGAATAGAGGAGAGCAACAAAAGAAATACTGTACTAGATGGAGATATAATAGGTGGTAAGAGAAATCTGGCACTAGGAAAATGTCCAGAGATCTATAAGGATCACCCCAAATGAAAATATAAGCAATAGTGGAGAGACTACCTTAAATGCCCTTCCATATAATGAGATTGATATCTACTTCATAGGATATTCTAGAGCCTTCTTCCAGTAATTGAAAGGAACAGAAGCAGACACCCACAGCTAAGCACTAAGTGGAACTTCTGGAATCCAGTTGCAGAGAGGGAAGAGTCATAAGTACAGGGTTCAAGAGCAGGTTCGAGATACCCACAGAATCACGTAAGAAAAACAATGCAAAGCTCATGCACACCAGTCTGACAGTTGGGAATCCATAATATGACTGACCTAAAACCCCCTAAAAGTACATCTCATTTAGAAGGCCTAGTAAGTCTAAGGGACCTCTGGCAGTGGAATCAGGATGTATCCCTGATGTATGAAAGGCTTCCTGAGCCCATTCCCCATGGGTAGATACTCAGCCTAGACACATTGGGTTGGGCCTTGTCCCTGCCCCAAATGACTTTGGGGTTGGTACAGAGATGAGAGGGATAAGAAACAGAGATAGATATGGTAAAATAACTTTGATTCTATTTTAATGGAATTCATTAAAAGTAAGAATATGTAATAAGGTGGTGTCAATATATTAGCTAACATTTGCTGGTGCCATGGCCCTGAAGATCAAGAGCTTTGGGAAAGTTTATGGACATTGCCCTGAAGCAGTCACAGACTAACTTTGACTGTGGTATGAACACAATACCCCAGGGACCACTTTCATCTTTGGTGACTAGGAAATCCTGAAATTCCTACCTCCGCTCTCTAAGAACCATTACTTCTGCCACCATGCCTTGCTTCATAGCTTCAAGTTTACTTAGTGAGACATTAGATGTGATGAATAACATGAAGAATTACAATTAACTGTATAGAAAACATCTTACATCTGTGAACCTGGCTGTCTCCATTACTAGTAATAGACAGAACCCTTCCAAGACATTCAGTGAGTTTTACAAGAGTAAATGATAAGGGAAAATAATATTTCCCATATTTGAAAAGACAATGGACTTTGAGGCAGAAAACCTGCATTTGATGGGCACCATCTTCTGTTACTAGAGTTTAGTACCAGAGCCTGTTGTCTGGCTACACTAACAACCAGGCTCAGTCATTCATCATAAGTGAGCCAAGCTAATGAACTAAAATCTGTTGATAAGCCAAACTACAATGCCAGCACTCTGGATTCAAGGTGGACAGATATCTCTCATGTCCTCGGACAGACTAATCTATAATGTAAGTTCTGTTTAAGACAGGATGTCACAGTAATACTATTCTTAAAAAGAAGAGAAAAAATATAAAAGTAAAATTAATGAAAATTTAAAGCATATATATTCATTTTGAACACTTATGAAAACAAAAAAGAAAACAGTAAATAATCTATATCAAGGGTCATAATAGGCTTAGAATGCAAATATATGCAAAACAAAAATAGAAAGATTATTATGGAATTTTTCTCATCTCTAAAGCACTTCCATATACTCGGTTCCTGTTTCTGCTATAAGGTGGTCATATAAGAAGTCAATGTTTCTTTCATAGAGACATTTTCAAGACTCAAGACTTTTTCTACAATGTGACTCCCTGGAAAATGAGAATTTTATAAGTATATAGTTGCCGTGGTGGTAGGCCAAAAGTGGACCCCACAAAGTTGACTTATGATCTCCACACAAATATCATTGTCTAAAAACTGGTAATCAATTTACAGACACACACATACAACAGAATTTGTTCTGTTTCTTTTTCTGGTAAAAATGTCTTTGCCATGGTATTTTATAGCATCTTTGCGTAATCCATTTTGAAGGCAATACTTCATGTTGAAGCACCCATGGGCAAATAGTGAGGACATGAAGAAGCATGGAATTTGAAGTAATAATTACTTATATTCATATCCACAGCACAATAAGCTATGTTGTGGAATAATGGCATATGCCACGGGGTTGCTCATCCTGCCTGAGTGAGTTCCAGCATTTTTAAGTTGCAGATCAAACTCAGTTCTCCAGCACGTGTGGAACAAAGTGTTGTGGACTGGAGTTTGTAGGACTGCAATCAGAAACAGCAGCTCAGTCCCATGTCCATTCCTCAGTCAGTGAGTGTGGACTAGTGGAAGACAAGCTATCATTGATGAAAGGAAGACAGAGACATAATATGATGTCAGTCAGGAAGATTCAGTCAATACTGAAAGCTCCATTTTATTCATACACCAAACTTAAGGAGTCAAACAAAGGTGCGGCGATGGAAGGGGACATCTATTAATATGTATAAAGGGAAAACAGAAATTGCTTCCACTACTGCTAAAGACACTCCATAATTGCACATACTATGTGCCTTCAGGCACCCCATTGCTGCACTTCCTCCCTTACTTCAGGGTGGTTAACCTGTCTACTCCCAAATCATTGCTATTTAGATAGGAGACATTCATCATCAAGGCACAGGTGTCCTGTAGCAGGAAAGATAATGTCTTAAGGACAATGGGAGTTATTGGAACACTTTGAACTCATGACAAGTTGGAATGGATTCCCATTTAGGAGTTGAGAAACTTCAGACTGGCAGAATATATTCCAAGGCTGCCAAAGCCATACAGAAGCCTTGTATGCAAACAGATGATGAGATCTACCTTTAACTGCTTGGTGGCAGTGCACATGTTTAATCCTAGGACACAGGAGCCTGCCTGCTTTTGCTTAGGTTGAGGCCAGCCAGATCCACAGAATGAGTTTAAGTCCTGCACAGAAAAACCCTGTTTTGAAAACAAAAACCAAAACAGAACAAAGTCACATAAAGGAACAGATCAACCTTCTGGTGGTAGCCTACATGTATAAATGGTATTGAAGGAGGAAGCTTTCCCTCTTTGGCTACTTACCCTAGCTCTTGGTACCAAGGTTCTTCCTTCACTACCATTAGAGCCTACTTTTTTGGAATTTTAATGTATAATGACCAGCTGACACATCCATCCTGATAAACAAAAAACTGCTGTACTCTTCAGATTCCCATTGCTAGGCAACCATTGTTGGACTAAATATATCACAGCTTGTGAGACATCATAATAAATTCACTTTCTACATATATGGAGAGATTCATCCTACATTCCTTTTCATGCAGAAAACCTTCATTACTGCAGTTGGTTTTTGTTAGGTTTTATTTTTTTATATGCTTACAGAAGATGTATTCCTCTGTAAATATTCAATTTTCCATGAAGACTATTTTCTCATTATGATGCCTTTGCCATGTGTTTGCTCTGAATTTCAGGGATAAAATTCTACATTCATGGAGCCATCATCTGGCATTCTGCCACGAGAAAGATCATTTATCTTTTTTTGAGATGTGGTCCCTGCTTTTCTTTCCTGATTATCTGTAGTTCCTGTGACAAACAGGTAAAAAAGCAAATTTAGTTTAACAAAACTCAGTGTTTAACCAAATAACAAATAACACATTTTGCATTCCTATATGTCTTTGTGGTAGTTAACGAATATTTGGAGCTCCGTTCCAACTTTTTCAACAAGAATCACTCAATCCATTTAAGTAATTATATTTAGCTAGCAACACTGTGTCTAGCAGGAAGAAAGGTAAATGCCTGTGTACTACAGAATGATAGCACAGTTCAGCTATAGGACAATTGCTATAGAAATGTACATCACTGCTGATGTAGAAAAGTCTTAGTGCTAGAAGGCAATCAGTAACCATTGCAATTAGGCCTTAAGCACTCTGCAACCACCTGGGAGGTGCTTTTATCACTCAGGCCTTAATAGCTAATCAGGCCCCTTTGTGATGTGCCTGTCAAAAGAAGTGCAGGGCTGTTATGGTCTGGATTTGAAGAGAAAGTACAGCCAGTGGTTTTGAGTGATGTGCTTTGAGGAAGGGCAAACTGGAAAACCACAGCATGGTGAGTGAGGTGCTGCCGTCATCAGATCGGTGGTGGGAGATAGTGAGGTTTTGGATCCAGTGTGGTGGATATTCCCTGGATCTGGGTGGGAAGCTGCAAGGAGACAACCTGTCCCCTGAATTCTCATGTAGTTCTTGAAATTCCCAGAACCTAGAGGCAGTCTACCAAATAACTATTCTGTGGGCTGTATCTGCTTTGAGTACTGTGAGCAGGGAGGTGTCTATGGAAACCTTTTTTAAGTCAACTTCTACATACTTCAGGTGCACCCACTGAAAGCAAGGCAACAAACTTCCAGAGGCCTTTTAGTTATGTACCTTTTATAAGTTCAGCTCTTTGCATTTTAATTTTATGTGTAAGATCCATGTATTGTTAATTTTCTGCAATAACTCTGTTTGGGTGCCTGAGTGGCTGATTCTCCATATGAGGAGGGAAGGTGATTGTAACAGCCAGAAAGAAGGTCAGATGGGTCTTCAAGAAACTACCCATCCTGATGCCTGCGGGTCTGAGTAGCTATATGTGGCCTTTTATCCTAACCACTAATTTTAGTTTGAATCAAGAGGCTATAAATTTACACTTTTATCCAAAGGACAAGAATTTCACCTTCATCTCAGGCACTGTATTCTGGTTCCATTCTTATTGTTGTAAACAATGCTAATAATTTTGGAGAAAGGTTCAATTGTTCTCAGCAGGTCTGCCGACTGTAACCACTGTCTTGGGGATGTACCCAGGTGTGTAGCAGAGAGGAAATGAGATTCTGGTATCATGGCTGCCAGTGCTGCCTTCACCTCTGAAGCTACAGTTTCTACCATAGCCTTCTCCCAATCGGTAAATACTGCAAGAACAGTGGATCAACTATCAGGTGATTTGGCTTAAGCCTTAGCTACCCAAAGCACACTTTATTATCTAGTACAAATTGGCATTTTTAAACTAAATTTACAAATTAATCTCCTATAGGAACACTTGAATTTTTGTGAGAAATTCATATGGCTTCTTCTTCTGTCTTTCACACATATCTGTGTTAATTCATCATTTTTCTCCAGAAATCCTGGAGTGATGAGTTTTTCAGTTATACACATGCTTTAGCCATGCAGATCATTAACATCTATGAAACATTAATTTCACTTGCCAATGAAGAAGGCCTTTTACAAGGACTTCAACTTGTGAGCAGATCATTGGGGGTTTGTAGCCCTTACATTTGGTCTACTTTGCCACAGCACTAAACAGGCCCAAGCCAACTTTCTAACAAGACAGATACTGTCTTTGGCTCGAGGTAAAATGCCTCTGCCCACATGAGGCTAACAAACTATTCACCAGGGACAGTAAGGCAGAGGGGGCATATATCCAACCTAAGATAGGAAGGTTACGGTCCTGGGTGCCCTCTCCAATGACGGGTAAGTAATTATGCTGACGTCTTCTTCCAAATAAGGCAGGTATTAGTTTATATTAAAAGAAAGGGAGAACTGTAGTACCCAAAGCAACTTGAGCAAGCTTGAAGCTGTTGGAGGGAACTCACTGCACCATGGCTGTTATTTGTACTCTTCCCGTATTGATAACAAACCTCGAGATAACACAATCCTTGACAACACACAACTTGTGACAACACATACCTCACGACAATACCTCATGAAAACACACACCTCATAGTGAGGAGTTAAGCCTAAATTTCCTGTAATTTTCCACTGTGCTGTAAGTCAGTAATTAAGCCCATTATTGCCCCTCAATGAATGGCATTCAATATTTGGAATTCTGACATTGAATTGAACGAATGACCCGCTGTCTTGTCTTTATTTCTAACTCTAGGCCTTCGCCCGATTCGTGGAAGAGATGGTAGCAAGGGAGCTACAAATATATATATATATATATATATATATATATATATATATATATATTCTTTTCATTCTCTTACCTTTAGGACAGCTTGATCACATGGTTTCTCATGGTTGTTTTGATTTGAATTTGGCTGATGACTAAGGATTTTGTGCAATGTCTTATGTTTCTTTCATTCATTTCGGATTCCTCAATTGAAAATTCTCTATTAAGTCCTGTACCCAACTTTCTCATATGGTTATTTAGAATTATTTAGAGTTGGTGGTGTGTCATGTTATCAGCCCAACACAGTTCATTAGATAAGATTCTCTGCTCATGAGTTTAGAAAATTATTCCATTTGTAAAATTGGTGTTGCCTGTGTCCCTCATGGGTCACTTCTGTTGCAAGATCTCAGAAACTGATGGTGCAAAACAATGAAGTTTTTCAAATCGGTTAAACATTCCATCCTTCAATATCTATTATTATGAAATCAGAAATCAGTGGATATCCCAATGTCCCTCATTTGCTGGGCACTGGTTCTGGTATCAATCTCTTCCTGTGTCAATCGCACAGCAGCCAAACCCACAGTGGATGACACCATCATTAAATACGTAATCAAAAAAGTATCTGATTGGATAGTCCTTCATACTTAACTTCCATAAGATGGAGCCAGAGTCCAGTGATTGTCAAGGAAGTAATACTTAGATAATTAAATGAATAAAAATCATTTAGTTGCCCCCAAAAAAAAAAAAAAAAGGGAGGAAATTGGTTTTTAATCATAGATTTGAGCAATCATTGAATGAATAATGAGACAATTACTGAAATTCACCCCTAGAGAGCTAAAAAATGCTATCACCATTCACTAAAATAAATACATAACTAAATAATGAAATAACCAAAAGGAACAATTACCACCAAAATGGTGCCGATCCATCTTCCTGGAGAGGAAAAAGGCAGATTTGAATAATGAAATAATCAGATAGTTAGATCGTCTGTCACACCTGAGTCACACAAGGTGGCACCAAACTTCAGGGTTTCCAGATTATATGAGGAAACGATTTAATAATTAAATATTCAAAGGTGTAAGTCGTTGAACTTTTTTGTCTCATCAATTCCTGGCAGGCGTGCCGGACATGATAAAGTATGCTGTCTTCATTGATTTTTAAAATTCCATAAGTTAACAAAGAGATAATCGTACTGTCTTCCCTGATGAACTCTGTTGGCCTGACATCATCACCAGCTCCTGAATCTCTGTTGTGGTGCGGGAGGACCTGAGATGATGGGCCCACACCTGGCACAGCAGTATCCCTAGTACTCTGGGTCATTCATAGGTCATCCAGAAACTGCTGTGTCCATGTCTACAACCTTCCTATCCTTGTCCCTGATAGCAATTTAACCCTAAACAGAATGAATGATGTCATTGTCCATCGATTAAATGATTTAAATAATTAAATAAGTCAGTAATAGATAACTGTCACCATAAAGAGGTGATGTAGCCTTTAACTGGAAGGAAAGACTGGCCAGACTCCAGTCATGAGAGATATCATCTTCATCAATTCAAACAATCAATCATAAAATATGATGATATTGCACTATAACTCCCGAAGAGGGAGCTTTACAGGACTCTTCATGGAATAGAGGATTATTGGTTTACATAAATATACAAATCTTTATATTATCTTGGGTATTAACAGGATTTGTCAATTTAAATACATTAATTTTGTAATTAGATGATCTGCCACACTTGACCCCGCTAGGTGGCAACAATCTCCAGGTGTCATGGATGATATAATCATTGTTTTATATAACTAAACCATCAAACAATGAGTTGATGTAACATCATTAACGTCCCTAAAGTAGCTCCAAACCAGACTCGGGAACAACTCTGCCTCAAAAGAGATGGAATGCAATCCAATCATCCCTAAGTCTACTCTAACAAATGGATTATCACCTTCCTAAAGGAAGTTGACAATGGAAAACTCACATTTTGATGAATAACTGTGAGTCTTATTATCATTAAAACCATTATATTACTTCTTAGAAGAGAGAGACCATTCATAAACAGAAGTTTTTGAACTGTTTCTCCACAGACTATGTTCTCTTATATTAGGTAATCTTGAATTGGGTAACCAGTAAAACCTGTCAGCAAACTTCCAGTGATATGGCTATGACTTAATGAGGCAAATCACATGCTGTCATTAAAATTTTAGGGGATAGTGCTGTTGGGGATTGTAGTGTGCCATGATAACACTTTATCGAAGCTGCTCTCTGGTCCTTGGCCCATGATACCGGATATAGAATGCAAGCAGGGTTTCCAGGCAATATTTATGATCCAACATTCTATCACATTCTAGAGCACCTTCTACATGCTAAAATTAGCATACCCACCCATCAACTAATCTTAGCCTCACTGATTTTCTCACAAAAACAAAAACAAAGCAGGGCCCTGTTTTTTTTTTTTTTTTTTTTTTTTTGAATTACACAATATTTACGAGTCTTTTAAGCTACAACATGCCTGTAGTAATATAGACATGAAAACGAAAGCATCATTGTTCCATTCAATTACAAGGAAGATCTAAATTTCGTACTCCCCAAATTGTTCCACATAATAGAAACAGAAAATTCATTGCCAAACACTTTTTTTTTTTTTTTGGAGGCCACAATCACCTTGGTATTCAGGCCACACAAAGACACAACTAGGAATAAAAACTACAGACCAATATCCCTAATGAATATTGATGCAAAAATACAAAATAAAATACTGGCAAACCGAATCCAAGCATACATCACAGAAATCAACCACCATGACCAAGCAGGCTTCATCACTTGTATGCAGGGGTTGTTTAACATTCTAAAATCTATCAAGGTGATCCACCTTACAAAAAAACTGAAAAAGATAACCACCCGATAATCTCCTTAGATTCTGAAAAAGCCTTCAGCAAAAATCAACACCCTTTCACGAAAAAGGCCTTGGAGCGATCAGGGGTAACAGGAACATATCTAAACATAAAAAGAGCACTATTCATAGACCAACAGACAATATCAAATTAAATGGTGGGAAGTTTAAGGGGATTTCTCTAAAATCAAGAACAAGACAAGGCTGTCATCTCATTCCATATCTCCAATATTGTACTTGAATTACTAGCTAAAGCAATAAGAAAACAAAGGTAGATCATGGAGACACAAAATGGAAATGAAGAAATCAAACTTTCTCTATTTGCAGATGATATGATAGTTTACAAAATTGAACCCCCACCCAAAAAAACAAAACAAAAAAAAAAAAACCAAAAAAACAAAAAACAAAAAACCATCTTCTACCAGGGAACACCTGAGGCTTATAAACACCTTCAGCAAACTAGCAGGATACAAGATATTCCCAAAATAATGAGTTGCCCTTCTTTATTCAGACAACAAAGGGGCTGAGAAAGAAATCTGAGAAACATCATCATTTACAATAGCCACATACAACATAGAATACCTTGGGGTAATGCTTACCAAATAAGCAAATGACCTAATAATAAGAACTTTGTGGCTTTAAAGAAAGAAATTCAAGAAGATAGCAGAAAATGGAAAGATCTCCCATGCTCTTGGTAGGATGAACATTGTAAAAATGGCAATCTTGTCGAAATCAATCCATAGATACTGTGCCATGCCCATTAAAATCCCAGCACAATTCTTCACGAACCTTGAAAGGATAATAATAATGGACTTTATATTGGAAAACAAGAGAACCAGGATAGGAAAAGTATCCTGTACAATAAAGGAAGTTCAGAGGTCATCACCATTTCCAACTTTAAGTTCTACTACAGAGCAATCCTCCTGAAAAGGGCCTGGTATTGCCAAGAAATAGAGCAGTAGACCAATGGAATTGAATAGAAAACATGATAATAACGCACACACCTTCGAACACCTGATTTTTGACAAAACAGTTAAAACTATACAATGGGAGGAGTAAATCATCTTCAACAAAAGATGCTGGCACAACTGGATGATGGTGTGTAGAACTGCAGATAGAACCATGTCTATCGCCATGCACAAACCTCAAGTCAAACGGATCAAACACATCATGATAAATCCTGCCACACTGAACCTCTTAGAAGAGAAAGTGGGAGGTACCCTTGAACAAATTGGTATAGAAGACCCCTTCGAAACTTAATTCCAGACACTGAGATTGACAATTAGTAAATGGGACCTCCTCAAACTTAGAAGCTTCTTTAAAGCAAAGGACACAGTTGACAAGACCAAATGGCAGCCCACAGACTGGGAAGTTTTTCACCACTCCTACATCTTACACAGGGCTGATCTCCAAAATATACCAAAAAAAAAAAAAAAAAAAAAAAAAAAAGAAGAAAATAGCCATCAAAACACCAAATAACCCTATTAAAAAACGGGGTACAGAAATGAAAAGTATTCTCAATGGAGGAATTCAAAATGGCCCAAAGACACGAAATGAAGTGATCAACATCCTTAACTATCAGGGAAATGCAAATCAAAAGAACTTTGAGATACCATCTTACTCCTGCCAGAATGACTAAAATTCGGAACACCAATGACATCTTATGCTGTAGAGGATGTGGAGAAAGGAGAACACTCCTTCTCTGCTGCTGAGAGTGCAAACTTACACAGCCAATTTGGAGGTCAGTGTGGCGGTTCCTCAGGAAATTGGGAATCAGTCTACCACAGGACCCGCTGATCCCTCTCTTAGTCATATACCCAAAGGAGGCACATCCATGCAACAAAGACATGTGCTCAACTGTGTTCGTAGTGCATTATTTGTAACAGCAAGAACGTGGATGTAACCTAGATGCCCCTCAACTGAAGAATGGATAAAGAAGATATGATGGCACTTCTACACAATGGAATACTACTCTGTGGGGGGAAAGAAAAAAACAATGGAATCTTGAAATTCTCAGGCAAGAGGATGGAACTTGAAGAAACCATCCTGAATGAAGTAACACAGTCACAAAAAGAAGGACATGCTATGTACTTGCTCACATATGTATTTTAGACATAGAGCAAAGGATCACCAGCATATAATTGACAACGCCAGAGAAACTGATACACAAGTAAGATCTAAGATATTCATATAAGGTCCCTCAATGAAGGTGGAAACAATAATTCTCCAGAGCACAAGGGGATTGGGGAGCCGTTAGTGTGGTGGGGACTAGGAGAAATAGAAGGGGAGGAGGGGAAACCACGTGGGATTAGGAAGACTGAGTCAACAGAGGAATAGAAGAGAGAAAAGAGAGAGAAAGAGAAAGAGAGAGACCATAAAAAGGGGAGCCATTATAGGATTGAAGAGAAAACTGAACCTAAAGAAATGTCCAAATACCTACGAGAATAACCCCAGTTAAAAATTTGTAGCAAAGGCTACCATAAATGCCCTTCCCTGATAATGAGATCATCAACTAATTTATCGAACACCATGGAGCCCTCATCTAGTACCTGATGGAAGCATAAGCAAACACCCACAACTAAACACTGAGCCGACTCGAATCAAGATGCAGGCAGGGAGGACAAGGCCAGGCTGCAGAAACACATAGGGACCGTTTACCGCAACTGTCTATGTGGGAATCTATGGAGATTCCCACATGGGCGTCATCAGTCTACTTGCTATTATCTTTTTCATACTTTGATGGGTTAAACCCTGTGGGGATATCGACCTCTATACTGGATTCCTGTTTAATACTATAAATTCATTTGTGTTTTTCCATACTTTAACTTTACTTATCTTTAAGAAAATGTCTTTTGAAGGGCATGTGTGTGGTATGTGTGTATGTATATGGAGGTAACAGCAAGCGCTTCCAGAAACCAGAAATGAATGTCAGATATCCGGAAAGAGGTCCACGTGTTTCTGCCCGCTAAGATCAAACACTGGTCCCCAGAGAAGTTATGAAACACCCTCATTCGCTGAGTCATCCATCATTCCAAGAGTTTATCTTGGACTTTATGATGAGATTACATGAAGCTGAGGTATAAAAATCCCAAGAGTGTGGCGTGTTATGTTAGCATCTGCCTGAAAGTTCTAAGACGCAGAAGGTGTAGAGACAAAGGGACACAAGAGTATGCAAACACAGTGAGTGCAGTGCACAAGTCTGGGATTGTCAAGGGAAAACCTTAGTAAATTAAAAGTGTGCAACACACTCTCTCATGCAAAAGCATTTTTTATTGAGCTTATTGGAAACTGTAACTTTAAGGATGGTGGGCGAGGCAAGTAATATCCAGCTTAAATTCCTCTCATAACCACAGAAAGACAGATCTCAGTTGAAAAGGGAGAGGACCGTGCTCTCAACAACAGTTCATTCTACAGTCAATGTTACTCTTCAAAAAGGAAATATATGTGCACATATTACAAATCTTTATGTAAGTCAGGCAAAGAAAAGGTGGAGGCAGAGACATGGAACACATTTCATCCAGTCCATGGTGCTCTTTGTACTATGCTCTGTCTTTATCCCCTCCCCTGTGTATCTGAACTCTCACACACTGACTGTGGTGGGGTCAGTACACAGTGTCCTCAAATCCCTTTTCCTATCTGAGGTTGGGTCTTCACCGTTGGCCCTGAGCAGATGAGTAGGCCCTGATTGTCCATGTCAAAGCTTCTCTCTCTCTCTCCTCTGATTCCTTGGTATGACATTGTCTCCAAGTATATCCAAAACACCTTGAATAGACAAGCTCTGTGTCTCTCTAAAGAGTCACTGGAGTCCTTGATTTCCTTTCTCAGGCCAGCAGTAATCTCTCATCCTTTATTCCCAACATGAACATAGGAAGGCCTCTTGGTGATAGACACAGAATCGCCTGCAATCTAGACACTTCTTACTCACAAAGTAGACCTCCTTTGGCTGTCTTATTGCTCTAAGAGTGTTCAAGAGCTCAGAACAACATTGGACAAATCTGTCTGGCAGGACATCACCAAAGTCATCATACACTTCACCAGGGGCAGGATACATCTCCAAGGTGAGCTGTGTCAGGTGGGCAGTGTGCTGAAGCATCTTCTTAAGGCTGGTCAAAGACAGGAAGTTCTTCATCAAATTCACCTCCACCAGCTGGGAACACTGGCTCTGGGCAGGGAGGATGACATCCATTTGGAAGTCCATGAGCATACAACCCTTCAATTTTAATGTCTGCAGGGTAGCTGTCAATCTCTCTAGCAGTCTTCCCAGAAGTGGATGACTTAAATTTAAAAAGGTGACACCACTCAGGTCCAGATGTGTGAGCCGATGGACGCTTGGGCACTGGGACAGGTAACTCATGTCTGATTCTGATAGTGAGCAGCGAGTGATTGCTAGGGTCTCTAAGGGACTGTCCAAGTTCCTACAGAAAGACAAGGCAGATTATCTCAGTAAGTTTAATAGTGGTAGAGAAAGGGCACCAACCTGAAGTGAGCAGTGGTTATTGTGTCCTAATGTCGTTCTGAGATCTTGGTGGAGGTCAATTCCAGAATGCTCTCAGATGGAGAAGTAACAGCACAGGCAAAATCATGTGACTGCTTAGGTCCCCAACCCTGGTTCCCCTGCGCTGTCAAACTCAAAGCCTCATCAGATGACAAATGGGGCCAGCAGGAAGCCAAGAAAGAAGACCTGGTGGCAACTCAGAGCCTTCTCTGTGTGTGCTAACATTGGTCCTCATGAGTCCCACCTCCTAGCACAGCCTCTGTACTACTGAGAGGTCTTCCCTTTGACCCACCCTAATCACTTCACTCTCAGTAATTTTCCATTGACTTAGACACTACCTGTGCTCAGAGAACCCCTGTCCTTTGGAAAATCAGAGAGCGATGTAAACTGTGCATACAGTTCTGAGGACAGTGCTGACATGGGGCAACATGTGACTTAAAACACCCTCCCCTCTGCAGGTCAGGTTTCAAAGACCGTTTCTCGGTGATGGTGGCAAGAATAGCAGAAAGACTACTAGAGCAATCATTCAGAGGTCATATCCGTGTGTAGTCACCAGTGGCTGGCAAGCCCCAGGTGTACACTGATGTTTCATGTAACACGGAAAGGCTCTTCTCTGGCCTGTGAAACAAGCTCTCTATCCTTCCTTACCTGAGCACTTGGTCCAGTCTTGCATTCAGGAGGAAGACACGATTCAAACAGAGATGCTGGACGTCAAAAAGTATGAGCCTGTCTCAGAAACCTAATTCTGAAAAACTGGAAGAGCAGCTGTTCTATAGTTGCCTTTCAAATCAGAAATAACTCCATAGACTTAAGAGATATGTAAAGAATGTCTCTGTAATGATAGCATGCATTCTTTTCTAGCTAATGGGCAAAGGGGACAGAGCCTGAAACAGATGTGTTGGGAGATTTTGAGACAGGGTTTCCCTGAGCAAAAGCCTTAGTTGTAGTGAGACTACCTGTGTTTATGACACTGGTCTGAATCTCACAGAAATCTGCCTGCCTGTGTACCTGAGTACTGGGTTTAAAGGCAAGCACCACCACAACCTGGGTCCTAAAACAGACTTTAGCATTACAAAGTTACTGCCATTTTTAAGTTCTTCCATGTTCAGATTACAATGACACTTTGAAGAATTTAAGTAGTAATAAGAAACAGGAAGTAAGGCCAGGAATGCAATTAAAGTTTTCAACAGAAAAATTAGTACTATAATTATTTAATAATACATGAGTAACATGAAACACAGGTTCACACTTCACTGACAGGGCTTGGAGTGGAGGACCAGAACATGAGGAAAAGACTAAAGGCAGAGCAAAGAAAAGATAAAACCTGTGAAAGGGACGTCTTTCTTAACCTATGTCTTATTCTAAGTATGCTTCTTATGAGCAATAGCTTACTGTTCTCTCCTTTCAGGGGGAGATGGAAAAAAATGGGAGATTTTAGGAATTCAGTAGGAGTTATCTTTCAATGAGACCAGCTCATGAGAATACTACTCAAGCATTGCATCATGAGGAGAACACAGTGCATCTGGGGAACTTTAGTGATTAAACCCACAGCACACTTGGGACCAGTAACCCCAGCTCCATGTGGTGGGAATAGTAGTGTTCACAGGATATGAAGCAACCTCACCACAAAGGCTCTGGTTCAGACAATTTCATTCTCTTCAAACATGTTCATTATGTTAAAGGAAGGGATCTATTTCATTCTCAATACCTGAGTGTCTAAGTCTAGGTGCTCAGGATGATACTGGCTCTACTAAGCTCATTAGTGGGTTTGAGAAAGAGCTATGTTCCTTCTTTGTGAGTCAGGACCTAAACAGATGTCTTGCTTGCTCTGTCAACCCCTCAACACAACAGTGTTTACTTTTTCAAATAGTTCTCCTCTGGGTACATCTTGCCAATCTGGATGAACTATGATTTTCTCTAGAAGAAAACTTGACCATCTGGCAGACCATTCCAGTAATTCCCCCTTAAGCAGCTTGAGAATGACCTCTTCTATGACATGAGGATGGGCCTAGGGGTACTTTGTTAATCAGGAGTTTCTCCTTTGACATGATTTGCAGCCAAACTATACAGAGAGATTTAGGGATACAAAATGAGATAATTGTTATGTAGCTTAAAATTGAGTTTAGGTGAACTGAACTTGCTCTTTACCTGGTTGTCACAGTCACTTAAAATCAGGAAAGAGAAGCGGGCTCCAGATGACAAACACGATAGTAGCTCTTTCTCCTCCTAGAAAGCTGGATGATGGCTCTAAGAATGTAGGAGTTTTATCCCTGAAACTCAGAGCAAATGGTTGGAAAATGCATAGTAATGAAAACAGTAGTCTTCCTAGAAATAGTTGGAGAGGAATGAAACTAGGAAGTTTGTATTTGTGAGCAATATTGTTAGTCAACACATGTTCAGTAGCAGGTTAAAAACAAAAGAAAGCAAAAACTAACTGCATTATTCAAGGTTCTCTGCATGGACAGGGATGGAAGGATGAATTTCTCCATCTATGTAATACATGGATTTATTATAATGTCTCATAGGCTTTGGTCCAGGTAGTCCAAAAATGGCTGCTTAACAATGGGCACCTGGAGACTACAGCAGTTGTTTAGTTCACCAGGGTGCATGTCAGCTGGTCATCATTATATTTGCCAAGCCCAAAGAAGAAAGCTCTAAAGCTAGCAAAGTAATAAACTTGGTAGCCATAGCTAGGGAAAGCAGCAACAGAAGAAGAACTTCCTCTTTCAATTCCCTTTAGACATTCAGTAGACCACCAGATGGTGCGACTCATATAAAGGTGGATCTGATTCTTCATTACATGTTTTGGTTTATTAATATATTTCATTTTTGATTACTGGCACCCTCCTTATTTGTGATATTAAACATGTGCAGTGCCACCCAGTAGTTAAAGACGGATCTCGTCATCTAATTCCATATAAAGCTTCCCTGAGTGGCTTTGACAGTTCTGGAACACATTCTGCCTGTCGGTCCCATCTGAAATCCTATACGGGAACCCATTCCAACTTGTTATGGGTACAGAGAGCTCAAATAACAACTGTGGTCCATAAGATATTATCTTTCCTACCATACGTTGATTGGTCCTTTTTGGTTATTTATCTCCTATTTAAAAGCAATATATTTGGGCCCATACAGGCTTATAGACACCTTTTAGGCAGGGAATACATGCAAGTATGGGTTTCCTTAACATAGATAATATGTGCAGTTATGGAGTGTCTTTAGTATTAGGTGAAATAATTCCTAATTGCTCTTTATATATATTCATAGAACACCTCTGCCATTGACCGACCATTGGTTAACTAAATTCTGAAATGAATTAAATGGAGCATTCATTATCTGTAGTGAGATAAGCACCTTGGCCCTGCCTGTGGCATGGACCACGCCCATTGGGGGGGTGGAGACAGGGCCTGATATGACCGGGGGAACGAATTTTGAGGAGGATACTGGGAGAGCTCTCTTTCCTGCAGCACAGGAACAGCTTCCTGGGACCAGGAACCTGCTGGTGTTCGTCTTTCTATAATGTAAGTTATTTCTCCCTGGATAAACTTCTATTCAGCCTATTTTTTCTCCTGATCCTTATCGAACATCAATATCTGGTGTCAGAAGCAGAATCTGGATTTTTACCGGACCTGGTTTTCACCAAGTCGGCAGACACTGCTTGCTTCCCACACCATCCCTGAATGAGCAGGGTTCCTTGCCTAACCAGGTGGATATACCACACCTTGTGGGACATTTGCCTCTGCCCTACAACTTTACATCCACTGTGGCACTGAGAAAGCTAACACTGCTTCTCATCTTTTGCCTATTCCCCACTTTGCATTTGCAGCTGTGGTGCACATGGTGCCTGCCCAGCTGGTGTGTTTTCTGTGGCCCAAAGGCGCCAGTAAGTGGCAACACCTGTTAGCCCTGGGGGTCCTAGAAATTTGCACAAAGCTCCTTTCACTCATGAGTTTAACAAAATTTTGCTTGCCTTAGTTTGTTAAGAGCTATTCCACAGGGAGAACGATCAGAAGGATTGTCTGCTGCTGGATGCAATTTGGTGGGACACCGCCAGGCACTACCACCACAAATTGAGATCAACTACTAAAACCATCAAAGTTCGAGGACAGCAGAATTATACCTAAGGTAATTGCAACATTCTTCGCCATTTAAGATGATATAATATGAGACCAATTGTTCCATACATAGGGTGGATAATCTTATGATGCAAGACTTTAGAAATTATTTTACTTCAAATATAGAATGAATTTTAACATAAGAAAAATAATGCCTTAACAAATAAACACATTTTTTTGTAATAGCAATGGGTATCAACATTAAGATATTCTAAATGGTTTGAGCTTAAAGCAAACAATAAGAAAAATTTAAAAACCAACAGAGACTTAGTAACAGGGGTTCAAAATATGGAAAATAACAATAGAGAGCTAAAAAACCAAATGCAGAATATTGAAAATGACAATGGAGAGCTGACAATTACAATGAAAACCTAGACTGTTAAAAAAAAGGTTTAGAATATTGAAAATGACAATATTAGAAGGCAAAGCATAGAATGCTTAGAAAAACAGTTCAGTCTATCGAAAATGGCAATAGAAGGATGAAAAACAACAGAAAACATACAATGTTTGGAAAAAATTGTTTAGAATTTTGAAAATGAAAATGGAGAGCTTAAAATTAGAAGACAAACATACAGTACTTAGAGAAAAAGATTCAGAATATTAGACATGTAAATAGAGAGCTGACAGGTAGAACACAAAACATGGAACATAAAAATGACCAACTAGAAACCAGAATTTTTTTATGTCTAATGCTTCAAAAATCAAAACAGAAACAATGCAATGCATTAACATGCTTACAGGAACAGCTGATTCCTGGTTGAACAGAGCTGCTAATAAAGTTAAAACCTGGAACATCAGATGCAAAGAGTAGCAGAATCTGTTCCATGTCTTAGGATTAATTGAAAGCTACCATATAGAACTTTGTGTCTGGAAGGCAGTTTACATTTCATTCAGATTTTATCTAAGAATGAGAATATTAAAAATATGGACTCTTTAGTAGTTGGAGAAAGCAAGGGACTTACTGATTCAATGAAGTCTCTAGAAAGTTATGTGATTCATTATCATACACTCAAAGACAAAGTGCTGAATAGATTTCAGGCCTTAGAAGACTGCTGAGCCCTGACAAATCAGGGTAAGACAGCCATTTTACCTCCCTGCCTTTGTTGTGGTCTGTCAAGTACTGTAGGCCTTAGCCAAAACTGGCTGTACCAACCTTGCTGTGAGACCTTTGGTGACTGTCCAGGTAGCATGTTGTTTCTGTCCTTGCTGCACCATTTGAAAGTTGCCCATCCATACTTCCTGCCTCCCCTAGTATTGTTATTTTCCTTTTCAGGTCTTTGATGAGGTTGAAGATTAAATTATTACAACTATAATTCTCTCTTCCTAGTTAGATATAACAGGTTCTAGACTTATTCTTTCCAGCTTAGGACAACTCTATTGTATACACTGTTTTGACTTCACCCTAGGACTAGATAGTTAGGTCTTAAGATTGTATATTCTCGATTTTCCTTTTGATAGAGCACAATTTCTTTTTATTTAATTTATTATTTTACATGTTGATCTCAGTTCCTTTTTCTTCCCACTCTCCCTCCATTCCTCCCTCCCTCCCTTTTACCCCCTCTGCCCTCTCACATTCACCCTAAACACCCTCCCCTCCTATCCCCCCACCCCAATTCCATATGTAGAGCAATGGCATCCAGTTTGGGTCATGTGGATCTGACAGGTTATTTGAAATATGAACTAGGGCTTCTCACCTGTATCTAGGTGAAGGCAGTTATCCCTCCCTGGGGGATGTGTTTGCAAGGTCCATTTGTGCAGCAGGGATATATCCTGGCTCCACTGCCTGAGGTCTATCGCGGTAAATAAGGATCAGGATAAACAAATAGGCCGAATAGATGTTTATTCAGGGAGAAATAACTTACAACCTAGACAGATGAACACCAGGAAATTCAACCCGATCCTCTCCTGTCCGAGTCACGCCAGAAAGAGAGCGCCGTCCTGGCCCCCTCTGACCTCCTTCCACAAGTCACTTCCGCCAAGCTCCACCCCCCAATGGGCGTGGTCAGTGCTACAGAAGAACTATCTCACTACAATTCCCCTTTTAGTCTAAAGAAAAGATTTAAGCTTAATACAAAACTATATACAAAACAGTGAATAACAAGTGTGCTCCAAGAAAAGGAAAATCGAGAACAAAATGACCTACATATCTAGTCCTAGGGTGAGGGCATAATGGAGTTTATAATAGAGATGTCCTAAGCTGGAAAACATAAGTCTAGTACCTAATATATCTAGCTAGGAAGAGAGAATAATAGTTGTGATAGTTTAATCTTCAACCCCATCAAGACCTGAGAAGGAAATTAACCATAGTAGAGTAGACATGAAATGCGGATGGACAACTTCCAAAAGGTGCAGCAAGGACAGAAACAGCAAGCCACCTGAACAGTCACCCTAGGTCTCACAGCGATGTTGGTACACCCAGATTTGGCTAAGGCCAAGAGAACTTGACAGACCACAACAACAGCAGGGAAATAGAATGGCTGTTTTACCCTGACTTGGCAAGGCAAAGCAGTCTTCTATATTTGTCTCCTGCAAGCACATAGGACTGCATGTCCAAATCAGTGGTCAAGGTGGGGGCAATTCTATGCCCAACAGGCCATTAGCTGAGGCGAGATTGAACTCCAGCAGGAGCAACAACAGTGTCCAACATATTTTCGGGAAAGTGCACGGTGTTTTCAGGAGCAACAGTGTCTCATGTCAATGGAGTACTAATATTAATACATTTAAATGTCATGTTCTGCATGTCTATGAAGTGATTGAAGATTAAGCATCTATATCTGACTAATCTCATAGGTACAGGAAATGTGAGTGAAGATAATCTGTAATACTCGGGAACTTAGCTAAAAAGACTGATTAAAACTTTCCTGAGTAAAGCAGGAACAAATACTTAAACAATATATCTATTTACATATACCTACATGTAAATCCCTAAAATAGAGGTAGAGTATAAGTGTCAAGACAAGAGGTAGAACTATAAAGGGCAGCAAGATAAATATCCCAAATTGTATCAATATACAAAATGTATTGAACACAAGAAAAGTATACATACATAGAATATGGTAAAAAAATAATGTGCATAAAACATTGTAAGTGGAAATATTTAACACAATATAACAAAAAATAAACTTAATTTTACATAGCTTACCACATAAGAATTCACTCCAGTGTAAGCTGTAAAATACTATCTCATTCTTACTCAAATTCTCAAGAAAATAGGCTAATCTACCTATATCCCATCTAAACCATACCTTTACCAACCATTCCCTATTCCTGTCTAAAAGATAAACCCGAGTATAAGCATCACTCAATCCCAAATAACTAAAACCAACCCAAAGACGGTGACTATTATCCCAAAATTCCAAGGGTAGGGAAAGGGGGCATAGTCATATTAAGATTACTTCCTGCTGAAATGGGACGATGATTGCTCCAATGGATCCTGTAGGAAGAAAATTTTTAGCAACCAAATTTCTCAACAGAACTGGCTGTGACATATGTAGTTAGTCACTGTGTGGCAGAAAATTCTTGACTGTAGTTCTATTTGAAACTCTGGCCAGGGTGTAATAAAAAGGTGCACCATTACAGCTAGCTAGTCATGAGTTGTCTCGAGCAAAACAGTCTCAAACCGGTTTTAGGGTGATGTTTGTAGTTCCGATGCATCAGGTTGAGTCAAGTGGAAACGATGATGTGGGGCCCAAATTCCCAAATATTGTTTATAAATGTTTGGTTTCATTTAAATGGACTTGGTTATAAATGGGTAGTGATCACAGCCAATTATTTTTAAAGGTAAAAAGGGAATTATGGTATAGATATGCATAGTTTGTTTTGGAATGGATTTTCATTTATTGATACAATTTAAGGTCAATTTTGTGATGTGTATATTTCTCCTTTTGTTTAGGTATTGTGTTTATATAGTTCATTCAGAAACATATTGTATAATGTAGTACAGATTATAGATAATTACCTATGATAGTCAAAGCTTAGAGTTAAGTAAGTTAGGGTTTTCAAGATACACAGAGATTTATTTAAGATAGATAGGAATTCTTCAAACCTTTCAAAGACCTACAGAATATGGCATTTAAAATGGTTTAGGGTTTTTGTGACAGTGAGACATAATTGCTCTTGGCAATAACACCTGCACCAGAAAAGAAGATGGACATTGAAGAAACTCGTTATGGAGTTTACTTCCAATATGGCAAGACTAGCCATTTGGACAAAATACTGCTCTTGTCTGGACTGTTTGACTTTGTGCTATATAAAGTGGACATGCAGGACCCACAGAAAAGTGATTGCTGATTCAAGATGGACATTGCTACAGAGTTCTGCTTCATGGAAGAGTCTGCCAGACAGTCTGCAGGACACAGAGAAAAGTGACTGACAAACTGCCAAGAAGACAGTTTAAAGCTTCCTGCTTTGCTGGAGAGTTTGCCAGACACACTATGGCCTATGGGCTGAAGATGGAAGATTACAGAAGAACTTCAGGTGACTGACAAAGGCAAGATGTCTCTGTCATTTGTAGAGTTTATATATTATCGTTCTGTGGTCTTTGAAGGAGTTGAAGACAGATAGTTATGGTATAGACTTTAGACACACAAAGACAGAATAGAAGATGGAATATTTTCTTACATCTTGCTAAATGTTAATGGGCTAAATATTGTTAACTGTGATTCTTATTTGATAACTGTTATGTGATATATTTTGCTATGTTAAGGTTAAAACCCTTCTTTTTATTTAGACAGAAAAGAGGAGATGATGGGAGATGTCATTCATTCTGTATATGTTTCTCATACTGGTTAATAATAAAGCACTGTTGGCCAATAGGAAAGGAAGATAGGAGGGACTAGGAGACAAGGAGGAAATAGGAAGTAGGAAGGAGGAGTCAAGATGGAGAGTCTGGAGAAAGCAGTATGCCGCCGGCTCCCCGGTAAGAGAAATACATAGATCAGCAGAAATGGGTTAATAATTAAAGGCAGAGCTAGCTGATAAGAAACAAGTAACCGGGCCAACAGTATTGTACCAAATACAGAGCCTCTGTGTATCATTTGGGGCTGGCATGGCAGCAGGACAAGACCGGGCGGCGGCAGGCGGAAAACCCATACTTGTTACAGAGGTCCCTTAGACTGCTCAGTCCATCTGGCAGAGACCCATATTCAGGTGGTCCCGAGTCAGTCCTATGCTGGCTTCCCAGTTCTCAGTCAGTTATTAGAGCACAATTGTTATTCACTGTTTTTTTTATATAGTTTTTGTATCAAGCCTAAATCTTTTCTTAGACTAAAAGGGGAACTGTAGTGAGGTATTCACTTTGTTCACATGCACATTGTTGTGGAGACAGAACAGGAGATTACCTGGGGGAACTAAGTCTGAGGAAGGGGCTCAGAGAGCTCTATTGCTTGCAGCATGGGGACAGGAGTACATCTGGAGGCATCCTTGGGACCAGGAAGGAACATGCTCATATTCTTCTTTCTATGTTGTACGATATTTCTCCAGAATAAACATCTATTCAGCCTATTTGTTTCTCCTGAACATTATTAAACATCAATAAAGGAGAGCTGGTGTACACACATGAGCAGAAACAGGAACCAAGAGTTAAGAGTGCAGAGGGTGCAGAGAAATTCAGGGGAAGGCACCACACTGAGAAGGTACACTCAGGATTTAAATAAATAAATATGATATTCACTTCAGCCACACACCTCTGAGTAAGAGTCACTGATAAGAGGAAAAAAGGAAAATAGAAAAGGAGAGTATTGTCTATGATAACGATGTTTGAGAAAATCAGAGAAAGACACTAAAGGTAATGTAAAAAGATATAGAGGTTCAAAGAAAAGTAGTAGAAAGTTCATAGGAAGATGTAAACTGTTGTGTGCTCTGATATCTACAAATATAAATTTAAGATTAGTAATATGTGTTAAAAATTTTGACCATACCAGGTTAATTGTTTAAACAGTCCTTTTATTTCTCTAAAGAAAACTATATGTACTTGTTAAAAAGTTCTAGAGTTTGCCTCTAATATAGTAAGACCAGCCATTTGGGCAAAATACTGTTCTTGTCTGTACTGTTTGACTTTATGCTTTATGAACTGGACATGCAGGACCCACAGGAAAGTGAATCTGATACAAGATGGACATTGCTACAGAGTTCCTTCTTCATGAAAGAGTCTGCTACACATTCTGCAGGATGTGGAGAAAAGTGACTGACAAACTGCCAACACAGGTGGGACATTTTTAAATGTTTTGCTTTGCTGAGAAGTCTGCCAGACACACTATGATCTATAGACTGGAGATGGAACATCACAGAAGAATGTTGGAATTGACCCGGTGAGTTGTCTCTTTCAATTCTAGAGTTTATATATTATCCTTCTATGTTCTTTGATGGACTTGAAGACTGATATTTAAGGTTATAGTTTTCCTTAGTTAGAATTAAAGTTACATATAGGACTTTAGACTCATAAAGATAGGATAGACAAAATAATATTTTCTTTAAATATTACTAAATGTTAAAGGACTGAAAAAAAAGTTCTATCTGTGATTCCTGTTATAAACCTAAGTTTTATTACAAGAATAAAGCACAATATGATGGAAAAATTAATAACTAATAGTTATAAAATTAGGGCTTATTGGAAGAAGGAAAAATTAATGAGAACAAGAATTTCTGCCAATAGGTAAGTCCCTGACTCAGGAGAAGAAGTAAAAACAAAGTTAAACCCCCAAACTTTCAGGTGTGCTTATCAATCTTGCCTAAACAAATGATGGATTCTATTAACTTAGATACATGAAGACCTTGTAAATAAATTTGTACTCTATGAACTGTCTGTATCTTGCAAACCTTGTGAACTGAGAATAGTGATCTCAAGCTTCACTTTCTGTTTACCCTGTTATAAACCCCTCAGAATTTTAACCCACTACCTTACTTTTCTGACAGAGTGAGGTCCCAGATGGTTTGATTTTTACCAGTAACAACCTTTTGCTTTTGCAGCCAGGAATCACTTCCTTGGAAGTTGAGGAAACCAGTAGGCATAATAGTAAGAAACTGCTCAAGGAGGCTTTATAGGCTATAGAACTCCAGGTGACAACTATTTGAAAATCAAAACATTGTTGTGCCAGCAACATGCCTGTACTACTTCCTGCTTACTTTTGCAGTGTTTTCTGAGTTGCAAGTAGGCTAAAATGCTAGACAATACCAACAAAAGGAAGTGGGATTCAGGAAATGGACCATTTATCAGAGGCATCAGTTTGTAGACCCTGTTGAAGATTCACCTTGGCTGGGCTGGTTCACAGTAAGTTGGGAGAGCACTATAGAGGAGCAGGCTGTAGTCAGCAACTGATACTCCTCTGCCAGAAGCACAAATCGCCTGAGACATGTTTAAACTGGGAACAAAGATTAAAATGTATATATTTAATTGGAACTCTTAGTTCCTTACCTTTGGTGATCAAGAAAGACAGCAAGACCAGGGAGAAAATTCCATCCTCAGGAAAGCTGTATTTATCTGCAGTCATTTTTGATCTGTAAGAAGTGGATAAAAGCTTTATGACATTTGATCCTCTGAAGCCTATATGAACTTTGTTATATAAAAGGACATAAAAGTTTTAGATATATTATCATCACCAATCTGTGCTGAAATCCAAATTGTAGAAAAAGTAGATTTTGGGTATCTATAAAACAACAGGAATGAACTTATGCCTTTGAGTCCTAGCAAAATTTACAGATTTGGGTTAGAAGCTTTTTCTTCTGTCAAGAGCGATCCATGTATAGATTGGTCAGTGGTGCCTTAGGCCTAATGAAACATCCTTCATATTTACACTTCAATGACACCCAATATAAATAATAAAACTTTGAGTTTGTGACTAAACAGCTGGGAGTCCCTGCTATATTAGCTTATCAGAACTTGATTAAAAGTTAAACTCTGAATTTTTATATTGTAAATTAATTTTTTATATCTTTAAGAAGTATATGTCTTGGGCTAGAGAGATGTGGCAAAGGTTATGATTACTGGCTGCTCTTCTAGAAGTCCTGAGTTCAATCCCCAGCAACTACATTGTGGCTCACAAACATTTGTAATGTGATGTGGTATCCTCTTTGGGTGTGCAGACATGTATGCAGGCTGAACACTGTATGCATAATTAATAAATAAATGTTCAAAAAAGACTTATATATCTTTATATTTTTAAATTCTTATTTAGGATCCATATCAAGGCTGCCTTTATTGCGAAGTTCACAAAGTTTTGGTTAGACAAGCCATCAATAGAATTAGAGATCTGAGAAGGATAAACTATATGTTACTTTTGAATCTTTTAAAAAAATCACAGGGACCATTCCTTATATTTTTAGCCATATCCAATTTTCTATGGCATTGAGGGGAGTAATTTTTTACCAAGTACATAATGTGAGAGGTTTTTTTTTCCCCTGTGGAACCTGGAATTGTTAAAGTCTGAACTTATTTTGTTCAGACAAAGGTGCACACAATTTTCCAATTCCCTGCAGCCTATACACAGCCTGAGCTGGGTCCTATCATGCTGCAGGCATTGTGTTTCAGCATCTTGCTCCCTGGTCAGTGTTATCACAATCCATGCTGCCCCACAATGTTCTTTAGAAACCTTTCTTTGGTCATTGTTAGGTTCTGTGATTATTTGTCTGAAATTATTACAGTTTTTTAGTTAATATTTAAATGTCTCATTCTACAGATCTCTGTAGTATTAGAAGTCTTTCTAGGTAGATCTTAATAGACAACTTGGTTTTCAGTTACTCGATTTAAGCTTAAACTTTTAGAATATGTATAGGAGAAAGAGTGAGGTTTATTCCTATTATTAATCATTAATACTTAGTTTGAATATAACAAAAGTTAATCTAAGGATGGCTGGTAACTTGTGTTTCTTAACATTTTATAATAGTTACCAGATTTTATAAAACTAGAACTTTGCATTGTCAGTTTTAGCTTTAAAAATACTGATTTTAATTTGAAACTCCTTTTATGGAAACATAAAACAGGTTTGTGATTCAGTTTATCTAAATACCTTATGCTTACCAAATTTAGCAAAAACAAGGATGGATTGCCCACTGTATCATAAAAAAAATGAGCTTCTCAACTTTTGGTTAGTATATACAGTTTATGGCTTTGATCTTAAATTTTAGCCCTTTAATTTAAGTACAAATATTAACAATGTAATAAAGCACAAATATAATGCAACCTTCTGAATTTAAACATTTAAAAACTGTTTTATAAAACAATTAAACATCCTGTAATGGCATCTTATATTATCAAATGATTTTAGCACACTTTATGTCTTTAAACCCATTGTCACCTTGGTGCCTGTTAAGTTTATGTTAATTTCCAGTGTTTATAATTGTAACGTTTTAACTAGTTTCAATTTTTAACAGCATTCGACATAAAACAGTATTAATGTCATCTACATTAAAAGGGCATCTGATTTTCTGATAATCTGAATTTAATGACCAGTGCTCAGAGGTAAATTTTGAGCTGGGGGCTGTTATCATTAGACAGCAAAAATGTTTAAACCATTTTTGTTTTAGCTCTATTCTTGCAATAAACAGGTTTCTAACAGGAAACACTGATAGAAATTTTTAGCAAGTACATATATTTTTCTTGAGAGAAATAAACAGAACTTTTAAACCATTAACCTGGTATGGTCAAAAATTTTAACTCATATTACTAATCTTAAGTTTGTATTTGTAGATATGAGAGCCCACAGCAAACAGTTTACATCTTTCTCGACATTTGGCGCCTTTTCTTTGAACCTCCATAACTTTTTACATTACCTTTAGTCTCTCTCGATTTTCTCAGACATCCCTAGCGTAGAAATGTCTCTCCTTTTCTCTTTTTCTTTTTTCTTATTAGTGACTCTTACCCAGATATGCATGCCTGAAGTGAAATCTTATTTATTTATTTAATTCCTGACTCTACCTTCTTACATTGGTGCTTTCCCCTGAGCCTCTTTGCACCCTCTGCTCTCTTAAGTGTTAGCTCCTTTTATGAATTTTGTGGGTTACACAAGATCTTCTTTTATGTTATCTTTCAGTATTATAATTTTATTTTTATCTCTTTTCCACTCTTCTGGATCTTGCCAATCCTTTTTCCTGTTCTAACTTTTATTGCCCAGAGAAATGGAATCATACTCGTAACACCTGAAGTTCCTTCTGATGTACTCTGTTCTGCTTTGATAAATTGCATTGACCTATAAATCTGCAGACCACTTGACCTGTCTACTAGACCACTGTTATCTTATTTTGTCTTCTTTGCTTCAGACTGATTGTAACAAGTCTGCACATAGCCGTCACTTGTAATTACCATATATTTTGTAATTTTTATTTTTTTAGTTGACACAAAAATCTTTACCAAAGCTGTTCTCCCCAACACCCCTCATCCTCCTCCTCCCCACTCTCACCCTCACCCCTTTCCCTAAGGTCACAGTCACTGCCACCTGAGGAGAGGAGGGCTGGGCGAGGGTCTGGTTCTGTCGTTAGCCCCTAGGGATTCAGAACTCCTCTCATCTCTGACTGCCCAGCAGGTGGCCCAATGCACCTAGGCCTTCAGAAACCCAGCATGTATCCAGGATGAGCATGGCTTAGGACTTCTGTACCAGGAGGAGCCTGGTGTTGTTTACACTGGTGTTCTGTATTACCAGCAACCTGTAAGATTCTGGCCTGGGGGTACTTATTTTATTTTATTTTTTATTTACTTATTTATTTTTTATTTCACATGTCGATCCCATTTCCCTCTCTCTCCCTCCCTCCCATCCATTTACACGCTATTCCCCCCACATGCAACCTTACCACCCTCTGCTCCCAGCTCCCAACCCAATTCCAAATGTATGACAATGCCATCCTGGTGTAGTCATGTAGATCTGTCAAGTCATTTGAAGTAGGGACTAGGACTTCTCTCCTGTTTCTAGGTTAACGTTGTACCCTCCATGGGGGATGTATCTGCAATGACCTTTTGTGCATGAGGAATACATCCTGGTTCCACTGTCTGCAGTCCCTAAGACTGCTCAGTCCTTCTTGCTGAGACCCATATTTAGAGAAGACTGAGTCAGTACCATTCTGGATTCCAAGCTATCAGTCTGGGTGCCTGTTACTTGCTCCTTGTTCAGGTCAGCTGTTTCTGTCTGTTTCTACAACCTGGTCTTCTTCTGTCCATCTGCATCTGGATTCTCGTCAAACTCAGTGTTTAGGTTTGGGTGTTTGCTTCTGTTTCCAACAGCACTATAGGAGGGCTCCATGATGGTGAATAAGTTAGTTGTTGATCTCACTATCCAGGAAGGGCATTTTATGGTAGCCTTTTCACAGTTGCTCAAATTGTTAGTTGGCAACAGTCTTGTAGGTCTCTAGACCTTTCTTTAGATTCACTTTTCTCTTCAAACCAATACTGGCTCCTTCTTTTATTCTCTCTCTCTTTCTGTCTCCCTCTCTCTCTTTCACTCACTCTCAGTCTCTCTCTCTCCCTTTTCTGTCTTGTATTCCTACCCTGTCTCAATCTTCCTAGTCACAATTTCTTTCGTATCCTTATCCTATCTTCTTATCCATTCGTCAATTGAGGATCATCTAGGTTGCTGCTATCAACATCGTTGAGCAGATGTCTTTGTTGCTGGGATATGGATAATTTGGGTATATGTCTAAGGGGGGGATTGCTGGGTCACGTGGTAAACTAATTCCCATTTTCCTGAGGAACCACCATATTTATCTCCAACATGGCTGTATGAATTTGAACTCCCACCAGCAATGGAGGAATGTTCCCTTTCTCCACATCTTCTTTGTTATAAGTTTTCATTTGGTGTTTTTAATTTTAGCCATCCTGGCAGTAATAAGATAGTATCTCAAAGTTGTTTTGATTGGCATTTCCCTGATAGCTAAAGATGTTGAACATTTTCTTAAGTATTTTTCAGCTTTTTTGGTTTCCTCTATTGAGAATTATTTCTTTTGTTCTGTACCCCATTTTTATTTTTGATTTTATAAAGTTTTTTTTTTCAATCAACGCTTCTATTCTTTTTTTTTTCATTTTATATAACCAAGTCCATTTAAATAATAACAAATATTTATAGACAATATTTGGGGATTTGGGTGTCGTTCTTTCCAAACTACTTCCTGCTGGTAAGAGGCACTGTCATGGGGGATTCTATGAAGAGGCAGAAATCCTGCATGTAGTCTGTAAGGCTGCTTTGTCCACCTGTTTTGAATGTAGGATCACCTGGTGTTCTCTTTCAGGTGGTCTGGCTTGATCAAACCACATTAGTATGGAAGGAACCCACATCTTTTCATTTTCTGTAGAAACACAAATAGAAATCCTTTTCCCCAATAACTTGTCCTTCAACTTAAATTTTAGAGTCAAAGCATTTTTTTTTTAATTTAATTTATTATTTTACATGTCAATCCCAGTTCCCTCTCCCTCCCCCCTCCCTTTCTTCCGCCTCCCTCCTTCCCTCATTTTAACCATCGCTGCCTTCTCACATGCATTCTAACTACCCTACCCTCCCATCCCCCCCACCCCAATTCCATATGTAGGGGAATTCCATCCAGTTGGCATCATGTAGAGCTGACAGGTCATGTGAAGTAGGGACCAGTGCTTCTCTCCTGTCTCTAGATTAAGGCAGTTATCACTCCATTGGGGAATGTGTTCACAAAGTCCTTTTGTGTCCCAGGGATACATCCTGGCTCCGCTGTCTGAGGTTCCTTAGACTGCTCAGTCCTTCTGGCTGAGACCCATATTCAGGGCGGCCATGCTGGCTTCCCAGCTATCAGTCTGGTGGCCTGTTAGCTGCTCCTTGTTCATGTAAGCTGTCTCTATGTGTTTCTACCACCTGGTCTTGTCCTCTAGACATGCATCTGGGTTCTACTTTGACTTAGTTTTTATGTATGGGTATTTGCTCCTGTTTCCAACAGGCATTAATTGAGGGTTCCATGGATAAGTTAGTTGTTGCTCTCACACTCCCTCACCCTCTGGGAAGGGCATTTATGGTAGCCTTTCCAAGGAAGCTCAAATTGTTAGTTGGGAGCAGTCTTGTAGTTCTCTAGACTTTTCTTTGTGTTCAATTTTATCTTCAAACCAATATTGGCTCCCTCTTTTATGTTCTCTCTCTCTCTTTGTGTCTCTCTTTCCTGTCTTCTATTCCAAACCAGGCTCAATCTTCCTGGTCGCAAATGTTTTCCTTTCCTCCCCCTCGTTTGCTCCTACTACTCTCTCCATTTGTTGCCCCTCCACTTCCCCTGAGCTCTGGGGGACTTGTCCCTTCCTGGTTCTGTGAGGGACTTTATATGAATCTCTTAGAATACACCTTGTATCCTAGTTCCTCTGCTGGTGTATACCCCATTTTTAATAGGGCTGTTTGTTGATTGTTGATTAGTTTTTTGAGTTGTTTGTATATTTTGGAGATCAGCCCATTGTCTGATGTACTATTGGTGAAAATTGATGGGAGATGCCATTCTGTAAATGTTGGCCAATAGGAAAGGAAGATAGGAGGGACTAAGAGACAAGGAGGAAAGAGGAAGTTGGAAGGAGGAGTCAGAATGGAGAGTCTGGAGAAAGCAGAATGCCAGTATGCTCCTCAGTAAGAAGACCACATGAACATACATAGATCAGCAGAAATGGGTTAATGCTTAAGACAGAGCTAGCAGATAAGAAACTAGTACCAGGCCAATAGCATTATGTCAAATACAGAGTCTCTGTGTGTTAATTGGTGCTGGCGTGATGGCAGGACCAGACCCGTGGCGGGCAGAAAAACCTTACTCCTTACATAAAATATTTTCCCAGTCTGTGGCCTGCCATTTTGTCCTTCCACTGTGTCCTTTGCCTTACAGAACCTTCTAAGTTTGAAGAGGTCCCATTTATTAATTGTTGCTCTCAGTGTCTGTGCCCCTGGATTATGTTCAGGAAGTGGTCTCCTATAACAATTTGTTCAAGGGTAACTCCTACTTTCTCTTCTAAGAGGTTCAGTGTGGTTGGATTGATGTTGAGGACTTTGATCCATTTGGACCATAGTTTTGTGTATGACTACAGACTTGGGTCTATCTACAGTCTTCTAAACATCATCATCCAAATGTGCCAGCACCATTTGTTGAAGAAGATTTCTTCATCCCATTGTATTATTTTATATGTTTTGTAGAAAATCAGGTTTTCATACATATGTGGGTTTGTATCAGGATTTGAAATCCATTCCATGTTCTACCTGTTTTTTTTTTTTTTTTTTTTTTTTTTTTTGTGGCAATTCCAGGCTGTTTTCAGGAGTATAGCTCTGTAGTAGGGCTTAAAGTCAGGGATGGTGATGCCTTTGTAATTCTTTTATTGCACAGGGCTCTTTTGGCTATGCTGGGTCTTTTGTTTTTCCATAAAAAGTTGAATATTATCCCTTCAAGGTCAGTGATGAATTGTGGTGGGTTTTTAATGGAGATTGCAACACAAATGGAAGGAAAGCTGGAAATTGAAAAGCTGGGCAAAAAATCGGAAACCACGGACACAAACATAACCAATAGAATTCAAGAGATGGAAGAGAGAATCTCAGGCGCAGAAGACAAACTAGAAGAAATAGATTCATCGACCAAAGAAAACCATAAATCCAACAAATCCTTAACACACAATATCCAGGAAATGTGGGACACCATGAAAAGGCCAAACCTAAGAATAATAGGCATAGAGGAAGGTGAGGAAGCCCAGCTCAAAGGTGCTGAAAACATATTCAACAAAATCATTGAGGAAAACTTTCCAAATCTGAAGAAGGACATGCCCATGAAAGTACAAGAAGCATACCGAACCCCAAATAGGCTGGACCAAAGAAAAAAGACCCCTCGATATATAATAATCAAAACACCTAGCATACAGAATAAAGAAAAAATATTAAGAGCAGCGAAGGAAAAAGGACAGGTAACATATAAAGGCAGACCTATCAAAATTACACCTGACTTCTCCATGGAAACCCTCAAGGCCAGAAGGTCCTGGATAGATGTTCTAAAAGTATTAAGAGAACACGGATGCCAGCCTAGGCTACTATATCCAGCAAAACTCTCAGTCAATATAGATGGAGAGAACAAGATATTCAATGACAAAACCAGATTTTCCCAATATGTATCTACAAATCCAGCCCTACAGAAAGTATTGGAAGGAAAATTCCAACCCAAGGAAGGTAACTACGCCCACAAAAATGTAGGCAACAGATAATCCAACTACACCAGAAACCTAGGGTGAAGCAGAACAAATATATTCACAATACTACTGCCAACAACAAACCTAAATCAAACAACCATCAACAATCAATGGTCCTTACTCACCCTCAACATTAATGGTCTTAACTCACTTATAAAAAGACACAGATTAACAGAATGGATACGAAGACAGAATCCATCCTTCTGCTGCATACAAGAAACACATCTTAGCTCCAAAGATAGACATTACCTCAGGGTAAAGGGTTGGGAAAAGATTTTCCAATCAAATGGAAATAAGAAGCAAGCAGGCGTAGCTATCCTAATATCTAACAAGCTAGACTTCAAACCAAAACTAGTCAAAAGAGATGAAGACAGTCATTTCATAATCATCTCAGGAGAAATCCATCAACACAAAGTCTCAATTCTGAACATCTATGCCCCTAATACAAAGCCACCCACATTCGTAAAAGAAACACTACTAAAACTCAAAGCTCATATAAAACCTCACACACTTATAGTGGGAGACTTCAATACACCACTCTCAACACTAGACAGGACCACAGATCAGAAACTCAACAAAGAAACAAAAGAATTAACAGAAGTGATGTCTCAACTGGGGCTAACAGACATCTATAGAACATTCCATCCAAAGACAAAAGAATATACCTTCTTCTCTGCTCCACATGGAACCTTCTCTAAAATCGACCACATACTAGGAGACATAACAAACCTCAACAGATACAAGAGAATAGAAATAGTCCCCTGTATCTTATCGGACCACCATGCTTTAAAATTGGAATTCAACAACAATACAAATAGCAGAAAACCTGCAAACTCATGGAAACTTAACAATGTGCAATTGCACCACTCCTGGGTCAAAGAAGAAATAAAGAAAGAAATTAAAGACTTTCTAATATTCAACGAGAATGAGGATACAACATACCCGAACTTATGGGACACCTTGAAAGCAGTGCTACGAGGGAAGTTCATTGCACTAAGTGCCCATATGAAGAAAACAGAGGATAGTCACATAAATGAATTAACAGCGCAACTGAAAACCTTAGAACAGAGAGAAGCGAATTCACCCGCAGGAGCAGACGCCAGGAAATAATCAACTTGAGGGCTGAAATCAACAAAATAGAAACCAGGAAAACAATACAAAAAATCAATGCAACAAAGAGTTGTTTTTTTGAGAAAATCAACAAGATTGATAAACCTTTATCCAAATTAACGAAAAAGCAGAGACAGAACATGCAAATTAACAAAATCAGAAACGAAATGGGGAACATAACAACAGACACAGAGGAAATCCAGACAATTTTCAGGTCATACTTCGAAAATCTGTATTCCACAAAAATTGAAAATTCAAAGGAAATGGACAAGTTTCTGGATAACTATCACTTACCAAAATTAAATCAAGAACAGACAAACAACTTAAATAGACCTATAACCCGAAATGAAATAGAAGCAGTCATCGAAAGCCTTCCAACGAAAAAAAGGCCAGGGCCAGATGGATTCAGTGCAGAATTCTACCAGACATTCAAGGAAGAACTAATACCACTACTCCTCAAACTGTTCCACAAGATAGAAACAGAAGGTTTATTGCCAATCTCTTTTTATGAGGCCACAATAACTTTGGTACCCAAACCTCACAAAGACACAACTAAGAAAGAAAACTACAGACCAATATCCCTGATGAACATCGATGCAAAAATACTCAATAAAATAATGGCAAACCGAATTCAAAAATACATCAGAGAAATCATCCACCATGATCAAGTAGGCTTCATACCTGGATTGCAGGGATGGTTTAACATATGAAAATCTATCAACGTGATCCACCATATAAACAAACTGAAAAAGAAAAACCGTATGATTATCTCCCTAGATGCAGAAAAAGCCTTCGATAAAATTCAACACCCTTTCATGATAAAGGTATTAGAGAGGTCAGGGATAACAGGAACATACCTAAACATAATAAGAGCAATATACAGCAAACCAACTGCCAACATCAAACTGAATGGAGAGAAACTTAAGCCAATTCCTCTAAAATCAGGAACAAGACAAGGCTGTCCTCTCTCTCCATATCTCTTCAATATCGTACTAGAAGTTCTAGCTAATGCTATAAGACAACAAAAGGAGATCAAGGGCATCCAAATTCGAAAGGAAGAAGTCAAACTGTCTCTATTTGCAGATGATATGATAGTTTACATAAGCGTCCCAATAAACTTTACCAGGGAACTCCTACAGCTGATAAACACCTTCAGCAAACTAGCAGGATACAAGATAAACTCAAAAAAATCAGTAGCCCTATTTTTTTCAGACGACAAAGAGGCAGAGAAAGAAATCAGAGAAACATCACCCTTTAAATAGCCACAAGCAACATAAAGTATCTTGGTGTAACGCTTACCAAACAAGTAAAAGATCTATATAATAAGAACTTTGTGACTCTAAAGAAAGAAATTAAAGAAGATACCAGAAAATGGAAAGACCTCCCATGCTCTTGGATAGGTAGGATAAACATAGTAAAAATGGCAATCTTACCAAAAGCAATCTACAGATTCAATGCAATCCCCATTAAAATCCCACCACAATTCTTCACCGACCTTGAAAGTATAATAATCAATTTTATATGAAAAAACAAAAGACCCAGGATAGCCAAAACAACCCTATACAATAAAAGAACATCAGGAGGCATCACCATTCCTTTACTTTAAGCTCTACTACAGAGCTATAGTTCTGAAAACAGCCTGGTATTGGCATAAAAATAGACAGGTAGACCAATGGAATCGAATTGAAAATCCTGATATTAATCCACGCACCTATGAACACCTAAAATTATGTCAACTTCTACATACTTCAGGTGCACCCACTGAAATCATGGCAACAAACTTCCAGAGGCCTTTTAGTTAAGTACCTTTTAGAAGTTCAACCCTTTGCATTTTAATTTTATGTGTAAGATCCATTTATTGTTAATTTTCTGCATGTTGTAAAAGACATCTCATGTAAGGGTAGCACTTCACTATTGAGCAGTATTTTACAGGAGTAGAATTTGTAACACAAAGGATTTACAAATGCTTTGAAGATATTAGGTCTCATAATGTAGAATTTAACGGAGGTATTACTGCCTCTAAAACACAGAAAGATAAGTGTATGCTGACCAGTCCTGTTTGAATTTTGAATCCTAGATACATATTTGTTCAACATGATTTTCCAGAACTTTGACTCCAAACCATTACACAGAAGCTACTCTTGTTTTGCAACAGCATCTAGTCCCTTACCCTAATCAGAGACCTGCCTCATAACAAGCTGCTCAGAAAGACATTACAGTGTCATAAGCAACCTTAAATTGCATTATATCATATAGTTGCCGTTTTCTTCTCCAGAAAAAAATAGTTCTACCACTGTGGCAATAGGACACCAGATTATAAAAAGTAAACCAATGTTGTATGAGTGGCCTGATAAAGCAAAGCTTTTACTTAGGTCCTCATGCAGGTATGAGAAACATTCTTTGAAGAGATAGTAACAACCAGGGGCCTAGGCCTTGAACGATTTTCCTAAGGGCCTGGTGTATTGACAATAAAACACTGAACCTCGTCAAAAACCAGGTATTTGCATGGGAGAGCTGGTAATTGTATGGAACAAAGCCTTTGTGGACAGGTTCCTTCTGACATGTAGATATAAACTCCATAGAGCTATGGTTCTCAGTCCCAAGGCCACTGTGGGCTTTGTCAGCAATGATCATGATATATCATGTATTCCCCAGCACTGCATTGTTTTAGTGGTGTTCTCCTGAGTTTGTCCCATTGAATGGGTTTCTACTGACTTTACATAAGTGTCCCCTTTCCTTCCATTTCCTCTGTGGAAATAGTATACAAGAGTCTATTCTCCTTAAGAAACTTTTCATGGGACACATTTCCCTATCCCAGCTTTTTTTACAAAAAACTTTTCTACCTTCTACGTTTCCTATCTATCTTATTCCCCATCATCTTCATGTCAGGATCCTATATGTGGAACAGGTCCTTCAGTTTAAGGTATCTGGTGGCCTTTAGGAACAGTACTGGGAACACATTTGCTATGTAATCCTCCCATCTCCCTAAGTAGCTTGACATGCTGTCTCCAGTCTCTACTGAAATTGTTCACTGTGTAAAATGGAGCTTGAACCAAAAGCCATTTAAGAAGGATAGCATATATGAAAAGCAAACTTTGTCTAGGCTGGCTCCTCTCTGAATATTTTCAGGGATAGATACATGTTATGTTAGAAATATTTGTCTTTATGGATCTCCTCTGTGGGCGAAGTGATTTCTCCCTGGGAAGGCATATCAATGCTACAACTGATGCATTTGCATCCTGTTAGAAGAATGTTTATGAGACAATCCCTTATGTTGATGCAAGTGGTACTGGTTGCAGTCTGTTGCTCTCCAAACAATGGCCTTGCTGACTTCTGTACTATACCTTCAAATTTCTTAAATTACTGTAACACCTAAGAGATTTAAATTTTCTATTAGAGTCAGGTAGCCAACTATCCAGTGCAGTCACAGGAAAAGCATTTGCAAGCGGAGCATTGCTTCTGCCTTCAGTGCAGATTAAGGAATATTGTTTACACTGCAGGAGATTTCAGGGTAAGCAACCAGGTGCTAAAGTCACCACTATGAAAAAAAGTACATGACTGTGGTAAGGGGAGTGATTTTGTTATTTCCCAGCATGTTTTAATCTGTCATGTGTTTGAACACAGACCAGTTGTGAGGGATGAAATGAAAGGCAGGATTGTTCAGTGACTAGCGTTGCCACTTTTGTGGGTGGAGCTTCTTTCAGTATCCCTCAGTCATCTTGGAGGAAATGGGTGGTGCCAGCAGCTGGCCTGTCTCTCTGTTAAAAATGTTTTTTAATGAGACATTTTAAATGCCATATTCTCTAGATCTCTGAGCATTTGAGGGCTGTCTGAGTGTTTAGCATACCTTAGAATACAAAATATCCCTGTAATTAATCTGTTTGGAAAACTGGATCCAAGCTGAGAGGCTGTGGAGGGATATTTTACTCAGGGCCCTGCAGCCTGACTGTAACTGGTTTTTACTTAGTAGGTTACACTTATAACCATAGAGGACAAAGAGATAGAGAAAAACTCCCTGTGATTATAGAGGCAACCTTAATAAACAGCTCACAGGAAAGACTGGGTGGCATAAATATTTTGTTACCTTGAAATAGACATTTATAACCTTAAATGTTTACCACCATTCAAAGGCACATAGCAATTTAGAAATATTTGAGAGTTAGTACAATTGAATTTAAGTTGTATGAAGTTAGCTTACATTTACATAAAGTTAAATTTAAGTTAAATGTACAGATATATTAAACAGGACTGTGTAAAATTGAGAAGGACTAGAATGTGAAGCTATGTATGACATAGTGAAAAAAGAAATTAGAGACAAAGAATAAAGAATAAAGCAAATAAAAGAATAAAAGCAAAAGGTAAATGAATTACAGGTTCTGTTTGCAGCAGAAGCTGGCTAGACTCCCTGTGCCTAGGTGACTGGTGTAGCAGAGGGAAGAACCATGGGGGGGGTGAGGCTAGGCCATGTTGTCAAAATGGCAGCTTCCATAAATATATCCCAAACAGCTGGCAGAAATCATAACATTTTGGGATTCAATTTTGTCTTGAGTAGATGCTGCCTCAGCCCAGCCTACTGCCCTGAGAGTAGCTGCAGCTGCTGCGCGCAGGAGAGTATTAGTGTGGCGGGAAGAGAACAGAACCAAGTTGAGGGTAAGAGATGATTTAGCAGAGAGATAGAAAAAAAACTCCTTCCATCTACCTGTTCGCTGGCAGTAATTTGAAAGATCCTGTAAAGTATCTGGATCTAGAGAGCCATTACGCGGCCAATTTGAATTTCCTAGGGGATATCTAGGCCACTCTTCAATACAAAGGTAAATAAGTCTGGGTGCCTTAACAAGTGGCATTAAGTGAAAGGGTTTTAAATTTTCTATCAGGCATCCCAGTGGAATGGCATGGTATATTTCCTTAGTCAGTTTATTCCCCATGTGTAGAGAAGAAAGTGACCATGCAGTCTTGGAACTCCAGCCCAAGAGTGTGGCCACATGATAAGCGAGAAGGGCAGAGTGTTATCCGGAGGTCATCAGCCCAAAACTTTGCCAGGGCCAACAGAGGCTGGAAGGACTCAGCAGTCCCAGAGAAGAGCAGACATCCCGCCCCAGGCAGTATGTCTTCCACCCTTGAGGAATGTACCAGATCTTAAGGAAATGGGTTAAAATTTAAAAGGGTACCTTACCTAATTGAAGCCTGTGTGGGGTGGGGGGAATGGAGGCAGACTACTGGTATTGGAAACAGGATCCTGAGTGTCTCTGGCTGGCCGCCCACCAGCAAACAGCTGCCAGTGACCCTCAAGAAGAGCCTGCCTGGGTTTCAGCACCAATGTTGTTCTTTTGCTGTGCAGCTAATGCCTATGAAACACAAACAGGAGACTCCCCCACCCGCGGTGAGTTTGTTGAGAAAAGGGAGAGAAAGAGGGGGTAGCTGGTGGCCAACTGAAGCAGAGGGGGGGGTGTGGGGCACTTGCTTTAAAAGGGGAGGCTTGCACATGTGTAACTGAGTCCTCTGGCAGCCAGGTAAACCTTGAGCCTTCAGGTAAAGCTGATGTACTGATGACATGGCCATGAGGGACCCGCCCATCATCAGGGTGTTGGGGGTCAAATGGCTGCTAGTTCCTAACAATCAGATTGCTAAGCGGAGTCACTATTTAGCTACAGATGTAGTTAAGTGTAAGCCACAAGTTAGCCACAAACTAACCCACTAGTTAGCCACACATACTAGCTCACAAGTACCCACACACACCATGCCTCTTGTTAGCCACATTCTTAACTTACTATTTAGCTGCACACATGAAGTCACTACTTAGAAAAACACCTAAATCAATAGTCAGCCCCATACCTATGTCACTAGTTAGCCACAAAACTAAGCCACAAGTCCATCACACAAATAAAGCAGTACTTAGCCACACACACTAAGACAGTAGTTAATCACACACCTAAGTTACTATTTAGCTACATGCCTAAGCAGTAATTAACCACATTGGCTAAGTCACTAGTTAGCCACAGTCACTATGTCTCTAGTTAGTTACACACAATATATCAATACTTACCCACCCATACTAAGTCACTAGTCAGCCACACATCTAATTTACTAGCTAGTCACAAACATCAAGAAAATAGTCAGCCACACACACACTGAGATAGTAGTTAGCCATTCACCTATGTATTTCTATGTATTTAGTCAACTACACACCTAAGTCTCTACTTTGCTACCAACACTAGGTCACTAGTTATCCACACACATTAAATCAGTAGTTAGACACACACACTATGTCACTAGTTAGACACATACTAAGTCTGTCTAAAAGAAAAACAGCTCACACTAAGGTGGTCCCAGGACATGGGAATCAGGCCTTTAATCCCAGCAGCAGGGATTTGGAGATAGGAGTGACATGGCTGGACAGAGAGAGGAAGATAAGGTAGAGGAGCAAGAAGAGCATGCCGTGAGATGATTTTGTTTGAGAAGTTAGTCTGAGGGATCGAAGCGATAGCAGTCAATCTGAGTAGGTAGTGTGAGGACAGGAACACATTGCTTGTCTGAGAATAGGTAGAGATAACAACTCTAGTAGCCAGATGCTCTGAATCTGTGCTCCTTCAGTTTTCACCTTCCCCTCCCTGTTAGATTACTGTGAGTTTTAATTATTAAGATATATTAGAACTTGTGCTGGAAGTGATGTTCTCTCTGTGGAGGTGTGATATTTCAAAGTCAATAGAGGTAAAAATTTTCAATTATTAAAGTATGTTAACTTTATTTTTGAAAATTACATTGGTATCTTTTTAATGTTTTTAATTTGTAAAATTTCTTAATTATACTTATCAAACCAGTTCCCTCCAACTTACTCCCACCCTCCCACCCTCCTTCCCGTCCCAACTTCCCAGGCCCCCAGCCACTCTCTCCTCCCATCCAACCAACACTATACACGTAGGTGGATGCCTTCCAGGAGGGGTCATCTAAATCCTTCAAGTCATTTTAAGTAGACACTAAAATGTCTCTCCTGTCTCAAGGTTAATGGAGTATCCCTCCATGGGGATTTTCCCCCAATGTCCTTTTTGCAACAGAGATACTTCCTGGTCCCTCTCTCTGAAGACCCTTAGACTGCACAGGCCATTTAGCTGAGACCCATGTTCAGGGGTCTGTGTCAGTCTCATGTTTGATTCCCAGCTATAAGTCTGGAGCCCCATTAGCACCTCCTTGTTCAAATCAGCTGTGTCTTTGGGTTTCTGCAATGTAGTTTTGTCCTCCCTCTCGGCATATGGATTCAATTTTGCTCAGTGTTTACTTGTCCAAGGTTGCTTCTGTTTCCATCAGCTATTAGATGAGGTCTCCATGATGGTGGATAAGTTAGTCATTGATCTCATTGCCAGTGAAGGGAATTTATGGTAACCTTTACACTGTTGCTCAAAAAGTTAGTTGGGGTCATTCTTGTAGGGCTCTGTACATTTCTCTAGGTTCTGTTTCCTCTTCTAACCTATAATGGCTCCCTGTTTTATAGTCTCTTTCTCTCTTTTCTCTCCTCTGTTCTCCTCTCCTCTCCTCTCTTCTCTTCTCTTCTCTTCTCAAGTCTATTCCTCCCCTGACCAAATGTTCCTAGACCCACAATCTTTCCTCTCCTCCCATTTTCCTTGTGCTAGGTCCCTCTTCACTCACTACCTGCAAATACCCACCTATATGCTCTGAGGACCTTGTCCCTTCCTGCTTCTGCGAGTGTCCTTATGTAAAACTGTTAGACTCGTCCTTCTATCCTACTTTCTCTGGCAGTTTGATTTGTAGGCTGGTGAACCTTTGCAATATGTCTAAAATCCACATATGAGTTAATACATACCATGTTTCTCTTTCTGTGATTGGGATACCTCATTCAGGATGGTTTCTTCAAGTTCCATCAACTTGTCTGTGAGTTTCAAGATTCCATTGTTTCTACCCACCCCCACAGAGTAGTATTCCATTGTATAAATGTGGCAAATCTTCTTAATTTATACTTCAGTTGAGGGGCATCTAAGTTGATTCCAGGTTCTTGCTATTTTAAATAATATTTCTATGAACATAGGTAATCACAAGTCTTAGTTGCATGGATTGGGATCATTTGGGTATGTACTTAAGCGGGAGATTACTAGGTCTCGTGGTAGACTGATTCCCATTATCCTGAGAAACTGCCATGCTAGTCTCCAAAATGGCTGTACAAGTTTGCAGTTCCACCTGAAGTGGAGGTGTGTACCCATTTCTGCACATCCTCTCAAGCATAAGTTGGCATTGCTGTTTCTAATTTCAGCAATTCTGACAGGAGTAAGATGGTATCTCAAAGTTGTTTTAGTTGGCATTTCCTTGACAGCTAAGGATGTTGAATACTTTCTTAAGTGTCTTAAATCATTTTTTATTTCCTCTATGGAGATTTATATCAAATAGAGAGTCTCTGTATATTAATTGGGGCTGGCACAGCTGCAGGACAAGACCAGCAGCGGGCGGAAAACCTTACTCAGCATTTTTTGAGGATGCTTTCCCCATCCCATTGTATACTTTTAGCTGTTTTGTTAGTATGTGTTTGAGTTAATATCAGGATTTTCTATTCGATTTCATTGAGGTACTTGTCTATTTTTGTGCTAATACCAGGCTGTTTTCAGGACTATAGCTCTGTAGAAGATCTTAAAGTCAGGAATAATGTTCCCGCATGAAGTTCCTTTATTATACAGGTCGTTTTGGCTATTCTGGTTCTTTTGGTTTTCAATATAAAGTAGATATTATACTTTCAAGGTCAGTGAAAGATTGTGCTGGGATTTTAATGGAGATTGCATTGAATATGTAGATTGCTGTTGGTAAGATTGCCATTTTTCTAGGTTTTTTCTACCTATCCATGAGATTGAGACATCTTTACATTTTATGGTATTTTCTTTAAAGACAAAAATTCTTATTATATAGGTCTTTCACTTCTTTGGTAAGTGATACCCCAAGATACTTTATGTTGTTTGTGGCTATTGTGAAGGGTGATGTTTCTCTGATTTCTTGAACAACCCCTTTGTTGACTGAATATGTAATGGCTACAGATTTTTTTTTAATTTAATCTTGTATCCTCATACTTTACTGAATATATTTTACAGCTGTAGGAGAATATTGATAGAAATTTTTGGTTGCTTATGTAAACTATCATATCATCTGAAAATAGAGAAAGTTTGAGTTCTTCCTTACCAATTTGCATCCCGTTGAACTCCTTTTCTTGTCTTATTTCTTTAGCTAGCCCTTCAATTACAATAATGAAGAGATATGTAGAGATAGGGCAGCCTAGTCTTTTTCCTGATTTTAGAGGAATCACCTTAAGCTTCTCTACATTCAGCTTGATATTTCCCATGGGTTTACTATATATTGCTTTTATTATGTTTACATAAATTCCTGTTATCACTGATCTCCCCAAGACCTTTAACATTAAAGTATGTTGAATTTTGTCAAAGGTTTTTTCTACATCTAGGGAGATGATTATGTGACGTTTCATTTCCAGTTTGTTTATATAGTGGTATATTTGATATATTTTCATATGTGAAACAATCCCTGCAAGCCAGAGATGAAGCCTACTTGATCATAGTAGATGATTTCTCTGACATATTCTTGGATTCAGTTTTCCCATATTTTCTTGAGTATTTTTGCATCAATGTGCATGAGGGGTATTGGTCTGTAATTTTCTCTCTTATTTATGGCTTTGTGTGGATGGGCATCAAGGTGATTGTAGCCTCATAAAAAGAGTTTGGTAATGAACCTTCTTTTCTATTGTGTGGAACAATTTCAGGAGTATTAATATAGCTCTTCCATGAATTTTTGATAGAATTCTTCACTGAAGAAGACATCTGGCTCTGATATTTTAATGTTGGAAGGCTTTTCATTATTATTCCTACTTTGTTAGTTGTTATAGGTCAATTTAACTTGCTTGTCTATTCTTGATTTAATTCTGGTAAGTAATAGTTATCCAGAAATTTGTCCATATCCTTTGAATTTTCAAACCTTGTGGAGTATAGGTTTTCAAAATATGTCCTTAAAATTGTCTGCATTTCCTCAGTGTCTATTGTTATGTACTACTTTTTGTTTCTGATTTTGTTCATTTTCATGTTTTCTCTATGCTTTTTGTTTAGTTTGGATAAAGCTTTCTCTACCTTGTTAATTTTCTCGAAAAACCAACTCTTTCTATCATTGATTTTTTTGTATTGTTTTCCTGTTTTTTATTTATTGTTTTTTAGAGACCCCCATTTCTTTTTGGCTCTGCTGCCTGTCCCACAACTATATATTGTGGAACAGGTTGGTCTTGAACCCACAGAGATAAGCTTCCATCTGCCTCCTGAGCACCAGCATAGTTGCCACCACCACCTAGCTTTTGGTACCTTTTTAAATGTCTTCTTTAAACATATTAATATTTTTATCATTATTTTGCTGCACTCCTATGTTTCTTGGATTTTACTTATTTCATTCTTTTTCTCAAGTGATGCTGATTATTGATTTCTGTGTAGAGCAAAGTTTCTTCTAACTGTGGCTTGTCTTATGCTGTGTAATTGAGAATTGTTTTGAACTCCTAATCCTGGATTCACCTGTACAGTGCTGGGAAGAAAATCCTACACTTCATTCCATTTGGGCCCTTGCCTGGTCAGGGAGAAGGAAAATAGACCAGAAAATGAGTGAACTCCCAAGATCCCTGATTATTGTGGGGTCTTATAAATGAAGAGGGATTTGTGCAATGACTGAATTCATGTCCCACTTGGATACTGGTGGAGTCACAATGCAGAAAGGGAGAGGCAGGATGGAAGCTGAGGTTTCCTCCTTCAACAGTAGTTGAGGTGAGCAATGTGGAATTAGATAATCATTCCTAGAAAAGCCATCATTGTCTCACAGGGCAGTTTCTTGGAATCCACAGATGAGGGCTATCAAGACTTTGGATAGAGGAGAGACCTTATCATGTATACAAATTACTATAATTACAGTATTTAGCCAAAACCAGTCTGGGTGAACTGTTGTGGACTATGTAACAGGACTATTATTTTTTTTTTTTGTTCGTTTGGATGTACAGTCTGAGAGAAAAGGTTTGAGGAATACTTAGTGTGCTCTAAATGAAACCCCTAGTCTCTGGAGCACATGGCCATGAAGCTATTTTCATCTTTTCAAAATATTTTTTTTCAGATCATAGCTACATCATATCCACATATACTTTTCTGCCCACAAGCCCTGCCATGATTACTTGTGTTCTCTAATTCACAGCCTGCTTTTCTTAAACAGGAGTTTCACATTAAACACAGTGAATATTAGAAGGTGTCATACATTTGGCTGCAGTATTTCCCAGGTATGAGGTCAATGGTTACTGGCCAGTAACAATGAGTGTGTAACAAAATGTGCACACAAGGTACAGTGTGATTTTAATAATGAGCAGCTTGACTTCCAGGACAGTAGAAGAATGTATACTAAAACACAAACTTTCTGGATTAGGCCGCTATCTGCTGGGTGGGTAGTGCAGAGCTACAAGGACTATGCAATCTGAGTCATTGATTTCTGATTCTCTGGTAGTGGGCTGCAAAATTTTAGGTCCAACTGGGTGGTCCCAGCCAATGCTGGACTCTGAGAAGCCTTCTTTCCATGATTCCCTTTTCCTTATGCTCTGTCGAGTTGTAAGGAAGAACACAGTTTGCACTATTCTGAGTGTACGGTTTTCAAAGCAGGTCTGCTCAGATGTCATTTCTGCAAAATTTGTATGGACCATGAGACAGACTGGGGTTCTTTTGGTCCATGTGGTGACCTGGGCAGTTACCCTTGTCCTCTGAGCCTTCCTCTCCATGTGTTTCTTGGTTTGGGGGAGACTCTGCAGCCCTGGCATGGGTGGGTGTGTTGCTTATTATATAACTGTCCAGTGTGCATATGCATGCAATGCTGTTGGTGTGCATTGGGGGCTGACGCTGGATAACTGAAGGTCTGATTTCTTGAAGTTCTGAATATTCCATTCCACTTTCAGGTTTGCCTTATAAATATTTTAGAAAGTAGTAAAAAATGGTGATGTGGATGTCTCTCAGAAATATAAGATTATAATGTTTTTAACTCTCTGCTACCAAGAGTTACAATACTGTGTTAACTGACGTTAAATTCCGGTGAACAAAACGATTCTCTATTCTGCAGAGATATCTCAGGTGTGTATGGTTTTGGGTAGGGAGTTAGGTCAGGATCTTCACCTTGGGCCATAAACCATTTGGCAGGAAGTTGATTTTAAATTATTCTCCCATGTTGTCTGTGGAGTGCGCATCAGTGCGGCTAGGTTTACCTGAAACAATGAAGGGGTATAAAGGTTTACAGAGCCATAGCAGAAGGTCAGCTCCTTTTGCATGGAGAGCTCTAGAACAGGGACATCCTGTCTTTGGAATAGATATCCATAGCTACAGGGTCAAAAGTGTCTAAGGGTCACTTTTAGTTGATTTAATTGTAGTGTTGAAGTCTGTGTTTATTTAATCTCTGAACACATGGATTCATAGATATTTGAATAACATTGGTCAAGATCACACTTTTCTTGGCTAAGTTTCTTTTGTACTTTATATTAATAGTTGATATTTTTTGACCTTTGCTCTTGGGTTATTCTCTCTATCTCTTTTATTCTCTTACACATATTATACATATTTTTATTGTGGTTGCTTTGTGGTAAGTATAAAAGTCATATTATGTTAGTTTGTGTACTGTGTTTTCATAATTCCATTGAGCATTCTGAGTATTTCCAAAAAAATTGTTACTGTGCCTTTGCAATCTGCATTTTGTTATTAATTGTTGTTCATTGTCATTGGATTGTATTCATTTCATGTTACAAACTTACCATGTATAGGATCTTAAATTCTGATACTTCATGTTCTGAAAACCATTATATAATTCTTTATTTATTTTGGTTTTATTGTTAATCTGTGGAAGATTTTTGGTTCATCAGATAAAACATGTTGTGTATCTTGGCAAGAGACTCTGCACATCTTTTGGGGATGACCAGAGTTCAGATACTTCACATCATTATCTACAATCTACAATCAATAACCTGTATACTTATACAAACCATTTTTTCTCAAACTCATGCATACAAAATACAGGAATAAACTTGAGAAAATGGTAAAGATTAGACTATCAATATTATTGCCACAAATTCTAGTCTTGTACACTACAGTTTAGATTTTACACACTGCACTGGAAATTGTAAAGCTACTTCTAGTTGTTCTTAATAATCAAAACATGGATTCAGATATGCGATTGATGATGAAAGATCAGAGAAGCAGAGCAGCCAAGCCCTAGCTCTTATTTCTACTGAAGTACTCATACCAAAGGGGCGGGCAATTCTGATACTAGGAGTCTTCCCTCAGAAAACAATGAGCTTTTTTTCTACTTCCTCCTTATATTTCTTTCTCCTCCCATCCATATCTACCTCCCAATTTCAGGGATAAAGGAATGAGCCACCACTTGTCTCTCTTTCTCTTTTAGACTGGATCAATGTGGTGTAGCCTGGGGTGGCAATGAAATTACAGACATGCACCTGATTAAGTCTCCAAAGTGCTAGGATTAAAGGTGTACTCCACCATGGCTTGTCCTCTATGGCTAACCACTGCATAGCTCCACATTCTATTCTTAAAGCAAGTTTGTTTTTTTGTTTATATATATTTATGGTTGAAGAAGAGAATAGGTTCAGTTTGAATTGTATAATGATCTTTGCAAGCTCTTCACATTGTGTGGAGAGAGAAAGAAAGTTTGAAATTCTCCTCTGCAGGAACAGAGCTGGGCCGTCTACTGACGACATGGGAAAGTGACATTTAAATTAATGTCTGACTATGCAATGTTGGCTTTTGCCTTTGGTTCCAGCACTGAGGAAGTAGACGCAAGTGGATCTCTCTGATTTAGAGGTCAGCCTGGTCTACAGAGTAAGTTCCAGGACAGTAGGGCCACAAAGGGAAACTCTGTCGCAAAAATAAAAATAAATAAATAAATAAATGTATCAATAAATATTAGACAGTCAATGAAAAAACTAATAGAAAACAACAACAACAAGATTAATATTAATAATTAATAAGAAATTCACCAGCACAGTTTACTAAGCAAGGAATAGGATGGCAAGAGCCACACAGGGAAATTCTGTCAAAAAAAAACCAAAAACCAAATAATTTCCTATTTGTGCAGATCTCTGAAATGTCTAGGTCTGGAGTAAAAGCCATGGTCAAAGGAGGTGCTGGGCCTGGTGTGTCTTTACGAACACTCTAACCCTTTAGGATGAGCTCTTGTCAATCCAGCCTCACTAGCCAATCAGGTACACTGAGCCAACCCACAAGTCTCAGGTCTGGAAGGAGATTTCCTGGAGCCATGCTGCAGGCTTGCTTTTATATCAGAATAGGCACCAGAGGAATGATTGCTGCTCTGTGAGTGCTTCTGAGAAATGGAGGAGAACAGAAGCTGCAGCATGGCGAGTGAGTGGATTCAGAGGGTGGTATAGGGAGTCATGAATGTCTGTTTTGCAGGCCTTCTATGAGATTGTTGGGCTTGAATGTGCTGTCAAATTCAGTGGTCTGTTAGGCCCATTGTGGTCCTAGGAGCTTCCCAAACCAGGATGTGGCCCAGGAATACTTTTCCTTGTGGGCTGCATCTGTGGAAAGCATTTTGATTATGCAGCAAGGTGAATAAATACTTTGAAGTCAGCTCTATTATGCTTTTGGTGCACAGGGAAGGCAAGTTACCAAAGAAGGAGTGGTTCAGTTTGTCCAGTGCCTTCCAGAAGCTTTGCCCTTCACATCTAACATTTTGGGGTCAGATACATGCAGAGATATTACCATTTTTTGCCATCAAAATAACTTAACTTTTGTTGTTAAGAAATAAATAGAAAGATCTGATTTTGCATATCATTCTCACTTCCATCTCCCTCCCTCCTCCAGTGACCTCCCCATCCCATCCCACATACATTTCTCTGGAAGGCTGAGTTATTTAGGAGGATTCATCAAAACCTGTCAAGACATTTGGGTTTGGTGTGGGCCCTCCTCCTTGTCTCTAGGCTAAGGGAGTATTCACACTTGGAGTTAATTTTGTGTATGCTCTAAATGGCATTCTTTTTCTTAATTATATATATATATATGGATTTTTGTGTTACAGCATGATCTGGAATTTTCTTTTTTTAATGCTTGTTGTATTTTACTTTTCATCCTTTAATCCATTTGTTTATGCTTACTGATACATCATCGTCAGCGCCTGAATCTCTGTTTGTGGTGTGGCAGGACCTGAGATAATGGGCCCATTCCTGGCATAGCAGTAGTAGCCAAAATGTTGATACCAGCTGAAAAGATGGCTGCAGCATGGGCATCAGCAGCTTTGCTTCTGGACTCTATCATCTAAAATCCCTAGTACAATGTGAGATGCATTGATCATTCAGAAAATGCTCTGCCCATGTCTACAACTTTCCTAAACTTCTCCCTGACAGATATTTGCACCCTAATCTTAATCGGTGATGGGTTGGCATTGTCTGTCGTTTAAATAATTCAAAGAATTAAATAAGTCAGTAATAGCTAACTGTCGCAATAAAGAGGTGATGTAGCGTTTAACTGGCAGGGAAGCATGGACAGATGCCAGTCGTGAAGGATGTCATCATCATCAATTGAAACAGAGAATCATGAAATGTGATGATATTGCACATTACCGCCACAAGAGGGTGCTTTACAGGTCTCTTCATGGAATGGAATATTTAGGTTTACATAACTATACAAACATTTACATCATCTTGGGTATTAACAAGAATTGACAATTTAAATACTTTATTTATGTAATTAGATGATCTGTGGCACCAAATTCCAGGTTTCATGGATGACATAATCATTGTTTTATATAATTTAATAATCAAATAATGAGTACATATAACATCATCCACTTCCCTAACATGGCTCCAACCAGACTCGTGAACTATCCTGTCGTGATTAATTTTAATATTTTAACTACATAATTAAGACTTAGATGAGGTAACCCAGTCCCAAAAGAGAAACACAGTATGTACTCACTCATATATGTATTTTAGAACTAAATCAAATGATCACCAGCCTATAATTCACATCACCAGAGGAACTAGGATACAAGTTGTATTCTAAGAGATTCATATAACGTCCCTCATAGAACCAGGAAGGGACAAGTCCCCCAGACCTCAGGTATAGTGGGGGAGGACAGCTAATGGAGAGAGAAGTAGGAGAAAATGAGAGGGAGGAGAGGAAGGCATGTGCGACCAGGAGGATTGAGCCTGGTTAGGAATGGAAAATAGGAAAGAGAGAGAGAGACAGAGACAGAGAGAGAGAACATAAGAGAGGGAGCCAATATTGGTTTGAAGATAAAGTTGAACACAAAGAAAGGTCGAGGGAACTACAAGACTGCTCCCAACTAACAATCTCAGCTTCCGTGGAAAGGCTATCATAAATGCCCTTCCCGGAGAGTGAGATCAACAACTAACTTCTCCATGGAGTCCTAAACTAATGCCTGTTGAAAACAGGAGCAATCACCCATACATAAACACTGAGTCAAACTAGAACCCAGAAGCAGATGGAGAGGACAAGACCATGCGGTAGAAGTACATAGAGACAGCTTACCTGAACAAGGAGGAGCTAAGGGCCACTAGACTGATAGCTGGGAAGCCAACAGGGGTCTGACTCGGACCCCCCTGAATATGGGTCTCAGCCAGAAGTTCTGAGCAGCCTAAGAGACCTCAGACAGTGGAGCCAGGATGTATCCCTGGTGCACAAAAGGACTTTGCAAACATATCCCCCATGGAGGGATAACTGCCTTATTCTAGAGATAGGAGAGAAGCCCTAGTCCCTACTTCACAGGACCTGTCAGATCTACATGACCCCAACTGGATGGCATTCCCCTACATATTGTATTGTGGTGGGGGGTTGGGTGGGGAGGGTGTTTAGAGTGCATGGGAGAGGGTAGAGAGGGCAAAAGGGAGGGAAGGAGGAAGGGAGGGCTTGGGGGGAGGGAGGGAGGGAGGGAGAGGGAACTGGGATCGACATGTAAAATAATAATAATAAAAAAAAAAAAAAAAAAAAAAAAACGCTTTGACTCCAAAATTTAAGTTGAAGAACAAGTTACTGGGGAAAAGTATTTCTATTTTTGTTTCCACAGAAAATGAAAAGATGTGGATTCCTTCCAGACTAATGTGGTTTGATCACGCCAGACCGCCTGAAACAGAGTACAAGCTGATCCTACATTCCAAACAGCTGGACAAAACAGCCCTACAGACTACAGCTAGGATATCTGAATCTTCTTCGAATCCCCCAAGACAGCGCCCCTTACCAGCAGGAAGTAGTTTGGAAAGAACGACGCCCAAATTCCCAAATATTGTGTATAAATGTTCGTTTTCATTTAATCAGACTTTGTTATATAAAATTAAATAAAAAATACTCTATATGCAAAAAAAAGAAAAAAAAAAAAGAAACAGTGAATCATGAAATGTGATGATATTGCAAATTACTGCCACAAGAGGGTGCTTTACAGGTCTCTTCATGGAATGGAAGATTTAGGTTTACATAACTATACAAACATTTACATCATCTTGGGTATTAACAAGAATTGACAATTTAAATACTTTATTTTTGTAATTAGATGATCTGTGGCACCAAATTCCAGGTTTCATGGATGACATAATCATTGTTTTATATAATTTAATAATCAAATAATGAGTACATATAACATCATCCACTTCCCTAACATGGCTCCAACCACACTCGTGAACGATCCTGTTGTGATTAATTTTAATATTTTAACTACATAATTAAGACTTAGATGTTCTATAATAATTGACTCCCACATCGTGGAACCAATATCCACTGATCATCGATTATCTAATGTCCTATTTTCATAATCAAATAACAACATAATCAGAGGATGAAATGGTCTGTAATTTCAACTCGACACAGTTGACTCTCACTTGACTCCCACATGTTTCTGTGAAAAAACCAGGTTCATCCCTTATTTAATCGCAGAGTTGAGTAGTAAGTGGTTTAAATGCTGATATGTCATTGCGCATGCAGGGCTTTAGAAGACATCACATATTTAATGTTGGACGGCAGCCTCCAAAGCGATGGCTTCCAATCCAATAATCCCTAAGTCTACTCTAACAAATGGATTATCGCTATCCTGAAGGAAGTTAACAATGGAAAACTCACCTTTTGAAGAAAAATTGTGAGTCTTATTATCTTTTGTTCCATAGCTTTACTTCTTAGGATAGAGAACATTCATAAAGAGAAACCTTTGGACTGTTTCTCGACAGACTATGTTTTCTGAAAATTAGGGAATCTTGAATTTGGTAACCAGTAAAAGCTGTAGGCAAAATTCCAGAGATTTGGCTATGACTTGGTTAGGTGTATCAAATGCTGTCATGAAAAGTTTTAGGAGATAGTTAACTTGGGAGACTGTAATGTCCCATGATAACACTTTCTCGAAGCTGTTCTCTTGTCCTTGGCCCATGATACCAGGATACAGAAAGCAAGCAGAATTACCAGGCAACATTCATGATCCAACATTGTGTCACATTCTAGTGCCCCTCCCACATGCTAAAAGTAGCATACCCACCGATGAACTCAGCTTACAACCTCACTGATTTTCGCACAAAAACAAAGCAGGGCTCTTTCCTTTTAGTTATGCATCGTATTTACCAGTCTCTCAAACTACAACATGAAATAAGCATGAAAAGGAAAGCATCATTATGCCATTCAAGTAAATTGATGAGTATTTTAAACCTGTTTTCTATGCTTCAATTTTCTAATTTCTGGAATGGAAACAATACAGTTAATCGCCTCTACCATAAACCTTTTCTCTTTTTTGAAAATAAAATGATCCCTCTTCATTCCCTGAACTTTAGAGGAGCTTGATCCCATGGTTTCTTGAAGTTGTTCCGATTTGCCTTTGGCTGATGACTAAGGATTTTGAGCAGTGTCTTATGTTTCTTTCAGTCATTTTGAATTCCTCAATTGATAGTTCTCTATTAAGTCCTGTACCCCGATTTTTAATATGGTTACTTAGAATTATTTATTGTTGGTGGTGTGTCATGTTCACAGCCGGACAGAGTACATTAGATGAGATTCCCTGATCAAGAGATTATTCAGTTATTCCATTTTTCAAATTGGTGGTGACTGTGTCCTTCATGGGTCAGTTCTCTTGCAACCTCGCAGATAATGATGATGTGAAACAATACAGTTTTTTTTTTTAATCGTGTATTCATTCGATAGTTAAAAATCTCCAATTACTTAATCAGCAATCACTGGGTAACACAGTGTCCCGCATTCTCTGGGGACTGCTTCTGGTACAGATCTCCTGCTGTGTCAGTCCCACAGCAGCCAAATGACAGATGACACCATCATCCATTGAAACCATGAATCATAAACTGTGATGATATTGCATATTAACGCCACAAGAGGGAGCTTTGCAGGTCTCTTCATGGAATGGACAATTTTTGGTTTACATAATTACACACATATTTACAATATCTTGTGGATTAACACAGATTGTCAATTTAAATACATTAATTATGTAATTAGGTGATCTGTGGCACCAGATTCCAGGTGTCATGGACGATATAATCATTGTTTTATATAACTAAATAATCAAATAATGAGTTCATGTAACATCATACACTTCCACAAGGTGGCTTGAAACAAGGCTCTTGAACGATGCTGTCATGATTAATTTAAATATTTTAACTACATAATTGATATTAAGATGGTCTATATTAATTTCCTCCCACATCGCGTCACCACAATCCACTGATCATGGATTATCTAATGTCCTATTTTAATAATCAAATAGCAACATAATCAGAGGATGAAATGGTCTGCCACTCTCCACACAATTGTCTCTCAGTTGACTCCAACATGATTGTGGGAAACGCCCAGCTTCATCCCTTATTTAATCGCAGAGCACAGTAGGAACATGTATAAATGCTGAACTGTCATTGTGTATGAAGGGATTTTAGAAGATATCACATAATTAATGTTGGACGGCTGCCTCAAAAGAGATGGACTGAAATCTAATAATCGCTAAGTCTACTCTAACAAACGGATTATCACCTTCCTGAAGGAAGTCAACAATGTCAAACTCACCTTTTTGATGAATATCGTGAGTCTTATTATCTTTTTTCCATAGCTTTACTTCTGAGTAGAGAGAGTATTCATAAACAGAAGACTCTGAACTGTTTCTCCACAGACTATGTCCTCAGACGATTAGGTAATCTTGAATTTGGTAACCAGTAAAAGCTGTAGGCACACTTCCAGTGGTGTGGCTATGACATGGTTAGGGGAATAAAATGCTGTCATGAAAAGTTTAAGGAGATAGTTATCTTGGCAGACTGTAATGTCCCATGATAGCACTTTCTCAAAGCTGCTCTCTTGTACTTGGCCCATGATACCAGGATACAGAATGCAGGGAGGGTTGCCAGGCAACATTTATGACCCAACATTCTGTCACATTCTAGTGCCCCTCCCATAGGCTTAAAGGAGTATACCCACCGATGAACTAACCCTACAACCTCACTGAGTTCCTCACAAAAACAAATCAGGGCCCTTTCTTTTGAGTTCTACATATTTACCCGTCTCTCAAGCTACAACATGGCTATAGTGGCATAAGCATGAAAACAAAAGCATCATTGTGCCATTCAAGTACAATGATGAGTATTTTAAACCTGTTTTCTATGCTTCAATTTGCTAATTTCTAGAATGGAAACAACCCTGTTAATCGCCTCTACGATAATCCTTTTCTCTTTATTGAAAATAAAATAAACTCCTCTTCATCCTCTTACCATTAGAGGAGCTTGATCCCACGATTTCTCAGAGTTGTGTAGATTTGCATTAGGCTGATGATTAAGGATTCCTAGCAGTGTCTTATGTTTCTTTCAGTCATTTTGGATTCCTCAATTGACTGTTCTCTATTAAGTCTTGTAACCTGATTTCTAAGATGATTGTTTAGATATATTTATTGTTTGAGGTGTGTCATGTTATCAGCCCGACAGAGTTCATTAGATGAGATTCCCTGATCAGGAGATTATACAGTTATTCCATTTTTAAAATCGGTGGTCACTGTTTCCTTCATGGGTCACTTCTGTTGCAACCTCTCAGAAACTGATGATGCGAAACATTACAGATTTTTAAAATCGTGTAATCATTCTATTGTTAAAAATGTACTACTACGTAATCAGTATCCCCCATTCCTGGGCACTGCTTCTGGTACCGATCTCCTCCTGTGTCAATCCCACAACAGCCACATGACATATGACACCATCATTACTTACGCAATCAGATAAGTTAATAATTGGATAGTCCTCCATACTTAAATTTCATAAGATGGAAACAAACTCCAGTGATTGTCAAGGAAGGAGGACTTAGATGATTAAATACTGCCACTTGATTAACTCCCATGGAGGAATGGCCCTACTCCTGTCAAGAAGAACAACATCTTCATCGATTCAAATAATTAATATTTAATGGAAATTGATTGAATAATGTCATGGCGGTGCATACTTAAATCCCACATGGAGTAGTCAGACTGACCTCTTCCTGGAATAATGATTTATTTATAAAATTAAATTGATAATTAATTAGCTGGTGTTTTATATTAACACTGACGAGATGGCACCAAAGTTCTAAAACTATCGCTGATGTAATGACCTACTTACAGAGATAAATGATGAAGTAATGAGATGATGTTACATCGTCTACTCACAAAATCTGATTCCAAAAGGTACTTAGGGTCCATAACATTAACTGTATTTCAAATAAGTTAATTAAATGATGAATTATTATTTAATTTCCTAGTTTAACAGGTAAATAAGTAAGTGTACTATTAGATGATGCTATGTTCTGGCACGATGGACTCCCCTAAGGAGGCTAAAAACTTCAGTGGTCATACATAATGACAGATTTCCATAATTCTATGAATAAACATTAAACTAGTGGGTGGTGTTTTATGCACGAAACCTAAAGATTGATCAATACTGAAGAGTCATTGAGTTCTTAATCATACATTTGAACAATAAAATGAATGAATGAAAAGATAATTTCTCATAATTCACCCCTAGAGAGATAACAAAATGATATCATTATTGATTTAAATAAATAAATAATGAAATCACAAGAGACATTTTAACACTAACAAGGGGGCTCCAGACTCCACTCTTCCTGGAGTAGAAAAAGACAGATTTAAATAATGAAAGCATCAGATTGTTAGATCGTCTGTCACACTTGAGTCACACAAGGTGGCACAACACTTCAGGGTTCACAGATAATATAATGAAACAATTTAATATTTACATCTATACATATCTATGTCGTTGAACTTTTTCGTATCATCAATTCCTGGGCAGACTTGCCAGATATGAAAACAAATGCTGTCATCAAGGATTTTTAATATTCCATCAGTTAATCAACAGATAATCATACTTTCTTGCCTGGTGAATTCTGTTGGCCTGACATCCTCACCACTGCCTGAATCTCTGTTGTGTTGCAGCAGGACCTAAGGTAATTGGCCCATTCCTGGCATACCAGTAGTAGCCAAAATGTTGATATCAGCTGAAAAGGTGACTGCAGCAGGGGCCTCAACAGCATAGCTGAGAGAGAGATGTGCTTCCGTGTTCTGAGTCGTCATCCTTTTGCCAGGTCTCGGTGATGGTGCTGACCTCCTAGTGCCGCTACATCTTGTAGACGTAGACCACAACCGATGTGAAGATGTGGAGGAAGAGCAAGTAGTCAACACCGAGACCACCATGCAGACCTTGGTAAAGTTCTTTTACTTCTCGGAGGGCACCATGCAATCTTCTGGACTCTATTCTCCAGCATTCCTAGTGGTCTGCAAGACGCATAGACATTCAGAACATGCTCTGCCCATGTCTACATGTTTCCTAATTTGTCACTGACAGATATTTGCAACCTAAAAAAATGGGTGTGGATTTTCTGTCGTTTAAGTAATTTAAAGAATTAAATAAGTCAGTAATAGCTAACTTTCTCAATAAAGAGGTAATGTAGCATTTAACTGGCTGGGAGGTATGGCCAGACTCCAGTCATGAAGGATGTTATAATCATGGAGCCAATGAATCATAAAATGTGATGATATTGCACATTATCTCCACAATATGGAGCTTTACAGGTCTCTTCATGGAATGGAGGATTGTTGTCTACATAAGTATACAAATATTTACATTATCTTGGGGATTAACACAGATTGTCAATTTAAATTCATTAATTATGTAATTAGATGATCTTTGGCACCAGATCAGGTGTCATGGACGATATAATCATTGTTTTATTTAATTAAATAATCAAATAATGAGTTCATGTAACATCATCCACTTTCCTAAGTTGGCTCCAAACCAGGCTCATGAATGATGCTGTCGTGATTAATTTAAATATTTTAACTACATAAGTGATATTAAGATGGTCTATATTAATTGCCTCCCACATCGTGGCACCGCAATCCACTGATCATGGATTATCTAATGTCCTATTTTAATAAACAAATAACAACATAATGAGAGGATGAAATGGTCTGCCATGCTCCACACAATTTCCTCTCAGTTGACTCCCACATGATTGTGGGAAACTCCCAGGTTCATCACTTATTTAATCGCACAGCACAGTAGGAACATGTTTAAATGCTGAACTCTCATTATGTATGCAGGGTTTTTAGAAGATATCACATATTTAATGTTGGGCGGCTGCTTCAAAAGAGATGGACTGAAATCCAATAATCACTAAGTCCACTCTAACAAACGGATTATCACCTTCCTGAAGGAAGTCAACAATGGCAATCTCACCTTTTGATGAATAATTGTGAGTCTTATTATCGATGTGTCCATAATATTTCTTGTTAGGAGAGAGAATACATAAACAGAAGACTTTGAACTGTTTGTCCACAGACGATGTTCTCTCATGATTAGGTAATCTTGAATTTGGTAACCGGTAAATCCTGTAGGCCATCTTCCACAGATTTGGCTGTGACTTGGTTAGGCGAATCAAATGCTGTCATTGAAAGTTTTTGGAGATAGTTATCTTGGGAGACTGTAATGTCCCATGATAACACTTTCTCGAAGCTACTCTCTGGTCCTTGGCCCATGCTACCAGAATATAGAATGAAAGCAGGGTTGCCAGGCAACTTTTATGAACCAACATTCTGTCACATTCTACTGCCCGTCCCACATGCTAAAAGGAGCATACCCACCGATGAATTAACCTTACAGCCCCACTGTGTTTCTCACAAAATCAAAGCATGGATCTTTCTTTTGAGTTTTACATATATACCCGTCTCTCAAGCTACAAAATGCCTATAGTGACATAGGCATGACAATGAAATCATCATTATGCCATTCAAGTAAAATGATGAGTATTTTAAACCTGTTTTCTATGCTTCAATTTTCTAATTTCTAGAACGGACACAATAATATTAATTGGATCTACCATAATCCTTTTCCATTTATTTAAAATAAAATAAACTCCTCTTCATCTTCTTACCTGTAGAGAAGCTTGATCCCATGGTTTCTCAGAGTTGTTTAGATTTGCATTAGGCTGATGATTAAGGATTTTGAGCAGTGTCTTATGTTTCTTTCAGTCATTTTGGATTCCTCAATTGACTTTTCTCTATTAAGTCCCTTATCATGCTTTCTACTATGGTTATTTAGAGTGATTAATTGTTGGTGGTGTGTCATGTTATCAGACCGACAGAGTTTATTACATGAGATTCCCTGATCAGGAGATTATTCACTTATTCCATTTTTAAAATCGGTGGTGACTGTGTCCTTCATGGGTCAGTTCTGTTGCAACCTCTCAGAAACTGTTGATGCGAAACAGTACAGTTTTTTAAATCATGTAATCATTCGATTTTTACAAATCTACTATTACCTAATTAGTAATCACTGCATAAGGCAGTGTCCCCCATTCTCTGGTACCGATCCCCCACTCTGTCAATCCCACAACAGCCACATGACGGATGAAAACATCATTACTTACGCAATCAAGTAAGTCAATAATTGTATAGTCCTCCATACTTAACTTTCAAAAGATGGAACCATACTCCAGTGATTGTCAAGGAAGTAGTACTTACATGATTAAATAATGCCACGTGATTAACTCCCATGGAGGAATGGCCCTACTCCAGTCAAGAAGAACAACATCTTCATCGATTTAAATAATTAATATATAATGAAAAATGATTGAAAAATTACATTGTGGTGCATACTTAAATGCCACATGGAGTGGTCATAATGATCTCTTCCTGGAATAATAATGTTTTTAAAAAATTAAATTGATAATTAATTAGTGGGCCTTTTATAGTAACACTGACGAGATATCACCAAAGTCCTAAACCTATCGCTGATGTAAAGATCTATTTAAACAGCTAAATGATGAAGTAATGAGATGATATTTCATCATCAACTCCCACAATCTGACTCCAAAAGGGACTTATGGTCCATAACATTACCTGTATTTTATATACGTCAATTGAATGATGAATTATTACCTAATTTCCCAGTTTAACAGTTAAAGAAGCAAGTGTAGTATTAGATTATGTGATGGTCTGGTACAACGGTCTCCCCTAAGGAGGCTCAAAACTCCAGTGATCACTGAATACATAATGACAGATTTTCATAATTAAATGAATAAACATTAAACAAGTGGATGGTGTTTTATGCGTGAAGAATAAATGATTGCTCAATACTGAATAGACATTGAGTTCTTAATCTTAGATTTGAACAAAAAATGAATGAATAAAGAAATAGATTCTCATAATTCACCCCTAGAGAGATAACAAAATGATATCCACAATGATTTAAATAAAGAAAGGAAGAAAGAAAGAAAGAAAGAATTCACAAGATACAATTTAACACCAACATTGCGGATCAAGACTCCACTCTCCCTGGAGTAGAAAAAGACAGATTTGTATAATGAAATAATCAGATAGTTAGATAGTCTGTCACACTTGAGTCACACAAGGTGGCACCAAACTTCAGGGATCACAGATTATATAATGAAAGAATTTAATAATTACATCTTTAAATATGTAAGCCGTTGGCCTTTTTTTGTAACATCAATTCCTGGGAAGACTTGCCAGGTATGAAATTGTATGCTGTCATCACACAATTTTAAAATGCCATCAGTTAATCGTCAGATAATCATACTGTCTTGCGTGATGAATTCTGTTGGCTTGAACTCATCACAAGCGCCTGAATCTCTGTTGTGTTGTGACAGGACGGGAGATAATGGGCCCAATTCTGGCATAGCAGTAGTTGCCACAATGTTGATAACAGCTGAAAAGATGGATACAGCAGGGGCATCACCAGCATAGCTGAGAGAGAGATGTTCCTCCGTGTACTGAGTCGTCATCCTTTTGCCAGGTCTCGGTGATGGTGCCGACCTCCTAGTGCCACTCCTTCTTCTCATGGCAGACCACAACCGGTGTGAAGATGTGGAGGAAGAGCAGGTAGGCAACACCCAGACCATCGTGCCGGCCTTGATGAAGTCCTTGTACTTCTTGGAGGGTACCGTGCAACATTCTGGACTCAATCACCCAGCATCCCTCGTACTCTGGGAGATGCATAGATCATTCAGAAAACGCTCTGCCCATGTCTACAACTTTCCTAACCTTGTCCCTGACAGGTATTTGCACCCTAACCGTAATCGGTGATGGCACTGTCTGTCGTTTGCATAATTTAAAGAAGTAAATAAGTTAGTAATAGCGAACTGTCACAATAAATAGGGGATGTAGCATTTTACTGGCAGGGACGCATGACCAGACTCCATTCATGAAGGATGTCATCATCATCAATTGAGTCAATGAATCATAAAATGTGAAGATATTGCAAATTATCTCCACAAGATGGAGCCTTATAGGTCTCTTCATGGAATGGAAGATTGTTGTTTACATAACTATACAAATATTTACATTATCTTGGGGATTAACACAGATTGTCAATTTAAATTCATTTATTATGTAATTAGATGATCTGTGGCAACAGATTCCAGGTGTCATGGAGGATATAATCATTGTTTTATGTAATTAAATAATCAAATAATGAGTTCATGTAACATCATCCACTTCCCTAAGGTGGCTCCAAACCAGGCTCATGAAGGATGCTGTCGTGATTAATTTAAATATTTTGACTACAAAATTGATATTTAGATGGTTCATAATAATCGCTTCCCACATGGTGGAATCCACTGATCATGGATTATCTAATGGCCTATTTTAATAATCAAATTACAACATAATCAAATGATGAAATGGTCTGCCTTACTCGACACAATTTACTCTCACTGACTCCCACATGATTGTCGGAAACTCCCTGTTTCATCCCTTTTTTAGTCTCAGAACAGAGTAGTAAAATGTTTAAATGCTGAAATGTCATTGTATATGCAGGGTTTTAGAAGATACCACACATTTTTTTTGTTGGACGGCTGCCTCAAAAGAGATGGACACAGTACTCTTTCTTTTGAGGAGCTCCTCAGTGACCCAAAAGCTTTTGGTTATGTAATATTTCAGTTTCTTAATACGTTGGAGACTATGATGGTACTTATGAGTTCCTACTATTAGACTGATCCAAAATCATCCTTTTCTATTCAATAACACCAAGAGTGCCTTTGATAACCATGCAATATCATGTGCTATCTCTCTCCTGGGGTCTCTGAGGCTGTTCTTAAACCCTCTGCTAGTTTTTTACTTGCTTGTGCTTAATGTCTCATTCCCCTAGGCTGACGGCAAACTGTGGGGACAAGGGGTATGTCTTAGTTCCTCTGGATTCTCAATGCTCCAAAGAGATGTACAGAAGGTCAGAAGGTGCTTGGTCAACACCAACTGCTGTGGTGCTAACAACCCATAGGCTATGACCCTCTGAGAGTCAAATGACTGTTTTATAGGGGTCATATGTCAGATACCCCGCACAGCAGATATTTACATAAAGCTTCACAACAGTAGCAAATTGAGAGTTATGAAGTAGCAGCCAAGATAATTTTTTGGCTGGGTCAAAGGTGAAGAACTGTATTGAGTGGTCGTAGCATCGGAAGGTTGAGAGCCACTGCTGTGAAAGATGATAGAAGCACACAGGATAGTTATGGGGCTTAAATAAGCAAATAGAGACTGAGCTTCAGTAGACAGACAGCCCAGCACTTTTCTTCCCCTTAGCTGAAAAGAGGTCTGGATGAAAATGGTGTGATCTGTCAGTTCACCAGTTCCCAAGGCTTCTGGCAAGTACTTCTTATCTGAAGAGTCCTTACAGCAGCTGAGCATGTTCTCACAGAGAGAATGCGAGAATGACAGCATTCATTTTACCATGTGAACAAGGTGATCCCAATTTGCCACATTAGGAGAAAAATGAAGCTGGAGGAAGCTACCAAGGAAACAGTGTTAGGAGAGTGGAACCTAAAAATGGGGTTTTTCTCTCTTGGGGAACCAGGGACACATTGTGAGGGTAACATACACACACTTTCCATACAGCATTTCAACGACTACCTGAAATACTCTTGCCTTTCCTGTTCCGGGTCACTGAAGGAAGTCTATAGCATACAGGAGTTGATGGGCTATTAGCTGCTTCTGAGGGTCAGTCCCTCTTCACAGAAACTACTGCAGGGCTTAGTGGAGAGGAATGGGGACGAGAGGCACATGGGCCTTATAGTCACGAGGAAGGACACATGTAACTGTATAAAAGAGCAGTCCACAGAGGAGAAAGTGTGAATGTTTCTGGAAAACAGCTGGCTTTACTGCTCATGTCTCAACTACATAAAGAGGGGAACAAGGAAGACAACTTTGACTAAAGATATTCTAAAGGCAGAGCAGGGTGGAGGCTTCCTCCATGAACTGTTCTTTGTTCAGGTGCTACGGCACATTCAGCACAGACTTTAATTAACACAGAGCATACTGCTGCCTACACTGCCTACGTAATTACACCTGGAGTCTAATTAGGTCAGTCTCCACTACCCCTGGTCTAAATCAGCCATGCTACACATCTCTCAAAGTGTGGCTAGCACCTGTATTAGGGCAGTGACATGTGTGACTTCTAACACAGGAGAACCACCACCAACCTCAATAGGGTTCCTCCACGTGATTTGCATGCAGAAAGGGAAACCATGGGAGGGAGTGGCACTTCCTGGGCTCCTCTGGATTGTTTCCTGGTGTTCCAGAGTCCAAAGCCACATGTCAGGTGGAGGAGGTCTTCACTGGCAACTCTTTCAAGCAATTACTCATTTATTTGGGTTTCTGATTTTAATAAGGCTATATGATGTTAACATTAGTAACCGAGTTGATCAGATTTGGGGGCAACTAAACTTGTTTTCGTGAGCTAAGAAATGACTCAGCAAGGAGGGACCCTTGCTGCCAAGTCTGCCATGGTGAGTTTGATTCCCCAGACTCATAGGATGGAAGGAGAGACCACATTCCTACAAGTTGTCCTCTGACTGCCACATGATACATATGTCTCCAACTGAATAAATAAATAAAAGAAACATAAGATTAAAAAATGCTTTGCTTAACTCTTCTAGAATTTTTCAAGCTTTCTAAAATGAGAAAGTATCCTACACTAGTAACAAGACAAGAGCAAGAATGAAAGTTGGTAATAAACTCCTCAGGAAATGGTGTGATAGCTATGTGATATAATATGTCATCAATGTCATCCTCATTGTCATCATCATCATTGTCATAGGTGCTGGGGACTGAACCCAGGGCCTTGTACATCCCAGGCAAGGGTTTTAATCACTGAACTACATCCGCAATCCATAATATCTTATTTTAGGATTTTATATCAGAAACATAATATATAAAATATATGTGATTTATATGAATATATGTGTATTAGCTAGAGTATAGCTAAAGCTTTCATTTATCCAGGCAAACAGAACAAATGTAACAAATGATGCTATAAAGAACAAGAATGCTAGACTCAGTAACATGGGTTTCAGTAACACATGAAAGGAGTTGTAACCAGTAACATTTAACCATAACTTTCAACTCTCTTCTGTCTCTGTACACTGTTTGCCAGTGTCACAACAGATCCCCCTGAGGTCTATCTGTCACTTAGCTGGGTACAACTTTATTATCAGGTGAAAGAGACAAAAGGACACATGCTTCCCAATATGTGGATCACATGGTTTCACAAGAACTGATATTTCTACTTGACCAACTCTGGAGGGAGAGGGAGAGTGGAACAGAGGAGTAGACCTTATTCGCTGCAAGGCCCAGGCCCACTGCTACAGTCAATTCTGCTACCCAACTTCGGGGCCCAGCCAAAGCTATCAGAAGCAGGCAGACTATTGCCAAGTCTGCACTCTGCCCACAGCAACTGTCAACTAATGATAGATTAGAAGAATCAGATTGCTCTATCAAAACATTAATCTCAAATCTTGATTAGTAAGCCTATTGAATTATGATTAGTTCACAAGGGTGCAGCTGACAGATAAGATACTTTATCTGACAATGTGTTCTAGTTGCTCTGACCAAAGCCAAAAATACCCCCAAACAAACAAAAAGGAACAAACACAACAAAAAAAAACTACAAAATATGAACTAGCAAAATAACAGTACCCAATACAGCACACTGAGGAGGAGGAGGAGACTACATAAATGTCCTAGTTTATTAAAGAGTTTGCATGTGAGAAGCCAGCTTTCCTATAAAAAGTGAGGAAGGGACTTAGAGAAATATATGGTAAACAATATGCTGTAACTAGGAGCCCAGTAGGGCTCTCCCATCTTTTCAGTCACAAATGGGAACTTGAGATTGTTGCAGGGGGCGCTCTGCCTGGTTTTGGTGACATCTTAGCTACAAAGGCAGGCCTTTCTTATTGGTGCTGCCCAGTACCCTGGCCTGTGGGATGATGGCATCTGTGCAAAGTCTACAGAGAGAAAAAGCATGGGGGAGGGAGTGAGGTTGTTCAGTCAGGCATTAAAACTAGTTTCCGATGTTTTTTTAAGAGCTATAGACTAAACAGGCTAAGCATATCCCCAGCCTCCACTGAAAAAGTCCACAGGGGTTAAGAACACCACTGGGCTGTTCTTCCAGAGAACCTGAGTCTAGTTCCTAACACCCGCTTGGTGGCTCACAAACGTCTATATCTCAGTTCCAAGGGATGTGACACTTTCTTCTGGACTCCAAGAGCACCATGCATGCATGCACCATGGTGCAGATATATGTGTAGGCAAACATTTACATACATAAACTAAAAACACATAAATCTTTTTCAAACCTTCTTTGTCTATATGAAATAAACATTCCATGTGATACAAGCTTATATTCTGAGTTCATACACACTCTGAAAAATTAAAATAGTATTACTTATTCCTTTATCACCCCCTTGCCTATATACACTTAGGTCTTTTTCAGTCCCCTGAATTCAGCTGCTACAGGGGGCTAAAGTGGCATATTCTAAGGATGCCAGGCACTCACACCCCTATGGCACTTTGGATGGTATGGCCATCTTACCCTGACCTTATGATTTTACACAAAGCCTAATGTCCTATAATCGTGTTTCTCTTTAGCTGATATTAACCTTGCAGTGACTTCTCTCCTCTGTCTCTTGGACACTCATAACTATACTGTGCTAATCAATTGCGCTCTGCAGATGGGGTCAAGGAAACTTACTTCCTCCTTTGATAGCCTCCAATGTTTCTACTCTTGGGGATAAAAGTGCTTTAAATTGAGTTATATTCTAGGAAAACCAATGTATGATTACTGCAAAGATCTGTATTGATTGTCCTGTTACATTGCAAAAAGGCTGAAGAAAAATGGCAGGGCACATTTCCTTTCGAATCCTACTCCACAGAGTTTGTTGCAAATGTTTGGGCAGGAAAAAAATGGTGGAACTTCATTTAGTGACCTGAAGTTCTCATCATTCAGTCCTCTTTTTTCTTTCTCTCCTCTGCAAAGCACTCATTACTCGCCTCAGGCCTTTAGTCTCCAACACTGGTCTGCAGCAGAAGCTCCAGGAGAGTTCACAGAGCAGAAGAAAGGAGGCTTCAGACAGGGAGGCTCTGCCAGCAGCTGCAGGGTGCCTTCCCTAATAGCTACCATGCCCTTCTTCCTCCCTCCTAGAATCCAGCCTTTGTGGGACAGCAGCTCTGTACCCAGCTGCAGACTCTTCCTGGAGTTAGCAGCTGGAGCCAGGGTGAGTGGTAGCAAATGGAGTGATTTGTTGGGCGGGGACTTCTGGGGGAAGTGCCTTGAAGTATATAAATGGTGACTGACTACTGTCATAAGCATTTCCCATTTCCTTCCTTTTCTTCCTCCCTACAAGGCAGATGAGACTCTGGCCAGGGAAACAGCAGTTCTATGGTCAGGAGGTGCTGAAGCTAAAAAAAAAAAAAACAAAACAACAACAACAAAAAAAAAAACATGTCCACACTAGTGCAGAGCCCAGCCCGAGAGAGCAGAAAGACTGCCTCACTTTTTGTGTATTCCTTTCTTACAAAAAGAAAAAAAAAGTCCCTGTTGTATGGTCCTCATCACTATACCAACTAATGAGATTCCTGGGCCACCCAAATTCGCCAAGTTGTCTATGAGCAGCACTCAGTTGTTTCTGCAAGAACTAGCGTGGGAGTAACCTCAGTGCCAATAGGACTCTAAGATTCTTTGGAGGAATTCTTCCCCCAGGAGTGTCTGAGTGGAGCTGCCCTCACAGCTCAGAACAGACACAAGTTCTAGGATTAGGCCTACCAGCCTTCAATTCAGGCTTCAAGGCCATTTGGGTGGTTCTGCAGTTGTAGCTATTGTATGTTGCTAATGCCAAAGTGGGTCATCGCAAAGCCTGTCCCTTATAGGTGCAACAGCCTTCACTGTCCAGGTCCTTAGATGATGACTCACTGAAAATGTACAAATGTACTGGCTCCTTAGCTTCAGTGTTCTACACAAGGTTTCCTCCAAAAGCTGTAACTTAATCGAGGGGGGATATGAAATGAAGAGAAAATGAATTTCAGTAATAATAAGCACTCATCTTCAGTGATTCCTATGTGGCAGGCATTTTTGCCCCAACTTTGAATATATAAACTGATGTAATACAATATCTTAGGAGGTTAAGTGCCATCACCAATCCCTCATTTGGATGGGGAAACTGAGGCAGAGAAGCTAGGTAGTTTGCACAATACAATCTAGTTTGAAAATGGAGGAATCAGGACCAACTCTAAAATGACTAGGGACAAACATTTATACTTCCACATTGCTTGTGGCCATGCAACTGGCTACAGGTATCTAGGAATATATTTTAGTGATATGGCAATTCCACAGAAAGACTCTAAATGGGTAAAGCTCAGATTTTGACCGCAGCATTCTTCATATTATCAAAATGAAACAGAACTACCTAACTTTTCAATAATGAGGAATAAGATAAAATGGGTATATTTACTTAGTAAATTATTCAGTAAATACAATGCATAATTAATGCACCATCAAATACTATGTGAAACATGTTGTCATTATATATAAAAGCTGAACACAAAATCATATGCATTCAATGGTCATCTCTAGGTTAAGTCATATATATTCACATAGCAGAGGCTGGAAAGTAACTTTCAAAACAAAAATAGCTATGTGGGATGTGGGATGTGAATGAGTCCTGTGCCTCCCATTTGTCCATTATTTTCAAAATTTCAAAGGGTGGAGAATATGCTCTTATGAAGAGAAATGGACACTGCTGAGGATGCTCTGGACGATGGCTGGGAGAGCCTGCTGCTTGTCCTTCAGTACAGATGAGCTGAGGGCTGGAAGAAGGGGTGGCTTGGAACTCCTGGCTTTTTATCCAGACAAGGTAAAATGAAGTTCGGCCAGTCAGGAGAGTAAATAAGATTAGTTATGGGCTCCAGGTCATCCACTCACGAAGGTCAGAGAGTGTGAGATTATTATCCCTGGTAGAAGAACAGCAAAATAGCATTATGGAATAAATTAATGAAAAAGGTAGAAGATTATATGAACGAAAGCCCTAATCACTTTAGAGATTTCACTCAACTGCTCTGCTGGCTATCAGTCAAACTCACAAAACAAATACGCTTGTTCTCCTAAGTAATTCCAGGAGCTCTCACCTTCTTGCTTCAAAGACATCCAATCTAAGGAAAGTCATGAATAAAGTTACCCCGGCTTGCTGTTCCGCCTCATGCAAACCCCCTGAAGCACTGGGGTGCACTCTGTTCCAATGTATATACTCAGGATGCAGATGGCTCATTGAAGATGCATAATTGCCAGCCTGTTTGGCCTTTGATTCCAAATAAACCATCATTCCATACCCATTCAGAAACACCGAATTCACCAATGTGCAAACTGCATATTTTATTAAATAAACACAAACTCGGAGATAATGACATACATTTGTTTTCATCACAAGTCCTAATGCAGCATTTCTCTAAGGCTTCCGGTATTAGCATTGCTTGCCGCATTTCAAATGCCTTTGAACTTTCTGAAAAGCTACATCTGTTAGCTCCTGTGTATACAGCAGAAAGTTACAAGGTGAATTAAGTTTTAATATAAACTACTTTGTTCACTATTAAGATTGATGTTGGATACGCTGTACTGCAAGTTGCAAACTGCAATTACAATTCCTTGCAATTATCTTTGGTTGTTAATAGCACAAGATAGCATGTCACTTTCTACCAAGCGCATGATTTATCATTTGTGGTTTTTATTCTTCCCCTGAACTCTTGTGGTATTCCAAATGTATAATCTTGTTGTATTTATTTCCCAGTGGCCCAACAAAATGCACAGCAAGTGCTGACTAGAACAAACTAAAAAGCACCACTATTGACAAGCCGTCACTTGAGCAGTAATGAACACTCTGCCTCCACTTTCACCTCAACAAGCAGCAGCTTTAATTTATGATAAAGCAAAGGAAAGGCACCCTCCAGGTTTATTATACCCTCAGTGCTGTTTCAAATAAAGTAATTAGAAGGTCAAGAGACGGGTTTGGAAAGCCAAATAGAAACACAACCCTTCTGTACTGACATTAAAAAAAAAAAAAAACAGAATAGTATGTTCAAAGAGTATTTTATCCATCTTCTCAAAGGCAGGGCAAGGATGTCGTTGGCTTTTTTTTTTTTTTTTTTTTTTTAATACTACTGTACCCAATCAGAACCAGTGGCTGTCCTTCTCGCTTTCTCTTAATTTGCTCCATATGGACTATAAGTAGCTCTAAAGAGTCGCCGGACTCATGGGAAGGCCAACTAACCCCCCCACACACTATGGGACAGGTGATCAGGAAGACAATGGGTTCTTATGGTGTCTTCTCTCTCTCTCTCTCTCTTTTAAATAATGATAACACAGAAGATGAAGCAACGGGAAGGATCTGGTGAGCTCCTATGGATAGCACAAGGAAATAACTAGAGTCCGCTTAAAGCATCCAAGGGGAGGCTGACTTTTCAGGATTATTTTGATTCTGGGGATGGGAACCCAGCTGCAATAAACTACCATGTTGTTTTTGAGGACTGTCTATAAATGCATTCCCCATTTGAAAGGCTCCTCCTTTTTCATACACCATGTTCTGTGTTTATTTACACCCTCTTTTTTCTCTAACATATCAATTTTAACACCTTATAGTTTTTATTAAAGGCCCAAAGACCTATTGGACCTTGACAATGTTCTAGGCCACTCTCTGAGGAGTCGGGCAATTTTAAGGAGTGCATGGACTCTTAAACCAGCAGCCCCTTACATTTGGATCCACAGATCCTTCAGTGGGCAATGCATCAACTCTTTTTCTTCCCATTACCTACTTTCTCAAATGAAAAAAAAAAAAAGGGTAAGATGGGAAAGACAGACAGACAGTGGGAAGGTTAGGTCTCAAGGAGTATCTGCACAAGGATCTGTGATATGCGTGTACCAGGAAGCATGTGCCTGGAATTAGATAGTAGCTTTCAAAAACGGATCTTGCACAATAAAAAAGGCATCCTTGCTTTGGCAAGCTGGCAGGTTATGGCTAGCTACTTGAACAATATTATAATCACCTCCTTGTGGGGGTCTGTGGTGCATTGATTCCAAAAGCCTTTCTGAAATAATGCTTCATAGTGTAATTTTTGCTTCAAGTAACTTTTACCACTGTCTATTCTGGTAGTCTAATTGCACCTGATTATCTAAGTGGTGGAAATATATGTAATCTCATAATTAGAACATGCAATCATGTTGTAAAAATTTTTGTGAAACTGTAAAACAGAAGGTTTGTCTGTACAGTAGGTAGCCTCCCTGCCTCCCACCCCCCCAATCTCTACCTACAAAAAGCAATGACTTTCTTTAGTGTGAGAGGAAATGGGAACTTTTGGGGCTGAGTTTTACAAGGTAAAGGAGTGGATCACTCTTGTCTAAAACTCCTTAGGAATTCTAGTGCCAAATCATATTGTAAGTCAGGAAGACACAGTTTCTCTACAAGTCATGAATTCAGAATGCAAACTAAGACATACAACATCTCTGATAGTTTTATCCAGGCCAGGAATAGGCCCTTCCTCCTCCTCCCTTTGTTGTTGTCTATGCAATTTACTCTAAAATGTACACATTGTGTACACAATGTGTACTCTAACTTGTACACATTGGTGGCAAATTTGTATGAAGATATATCCGATAGTTTCCTAATATCTTTGAGATGGCAATTTCAGACATTTCTTCAATTAGATGAAGCAAGGACTTACTGTTCTGAGTTCTTCAACCGCTCCTTTTCCTGCTTTCCTGGCCTTTCACTGGAGGTGATAATGAGTGATACCAGGACCAAAGCTTAGGCTGTGCAAATGGAGTAAGATGCCTGGAGCCTGTGTGATCCAAACTGCAGAGCAAGACCTGTTCATGAGGCTGCAAACTACTATCCAGTGGAAGCTGGACAGCTTTATGGCACCAGCAGTTAGAATCCTCCAAAGGGAAAGGTGGAGATCCAATCTGTTTCTCATATGAGATCTGTGTGCTGAAACACCAAGGTAGGTTTTGGGAAGACATTAAAGCAATGTCTTTAAATTAAAGCATATGCCCGGCCACAAGAACCTTCTATGCAGGGCAAGGCCCAATTCTGCTGAGAGCCAGCTGCTTTTGCAAAGACTCCTTGAATTCATAATGGTTACTTAGGGATTTTAAAGTTGTGGCAAAAATGGAAGGAAATACTCATGGTACCTGTGACAGGTACCCCCCCACTCTCTCTGAATACTCAAGAGTATGTTGACTTCATTGTTGAATCCAGATGAACTTCTTGGTTAATGGCACTACCATTTCCTGTGACAGTGTTTAGTGTAAGAGCTGACATAAGACTCAGACTTCATGGTGAGAGCAGAGGAAGTGCCAACTGGAACTTTGAGGAATAACTTCTTCACATCTGAGGAGACACACTAGGAGGGGGGTGGTCTCCTAATCTTGTGGTGTCTGCATTTGATATGATGCCTGAAGCTAGTACAGCCTTTGGAAACACAAAGGAAATCACCACCAGGGTTAAGTCCATAATGGCCAAACTTGAAGAGCACAGGTCTGCTGTGACATCACTGGGCCAACTGCTGTCCCACTTCTGAATTTACTGTAATGCAAGATAATGACTGCCCATGTTTATGCCTAGTTGAGTCAGGGCACAGTTTGATACCATGCCTATTTGTCCTCAGTGGAGGAGTAGTGGTCAGCAAATATGAGCAGGTCAACACAACTGAATTTAAATCTCATTCACTAAAATAAAGTTGGAGTCTGAATTGGAATGGTGAATGAAGGCTTTAAATGGGTATAATCCTTTTGATAAGCAGTTTGTCAATAAGTATTAAGAGTTACAAAAAAAGATATGAATTTTGACCAGCTATTTCAGGTTAGACATTCAATCCCAGGGAAACATCCAAGCCATTGTAAATACATAGGTATAGATAGCTCTATAGACAGATATTCACTACACAAGGTGATGGGTTTATATACTTTTTTTTTCATTCATATTCAACCCATGCCCTACTTTTTCTTTCCCTCCCCCAGTCCCCTTTCATCTCCCACTTTCGTTTGTACTTTCATCACACACACACACACACACACACACACACACACACACACACACACATACACACACAAACACACTGAAATCTAGGATCTACATATGAAAGAAAACATGGTAATGCCATTCTGAGTCTAGTATTCCATTTATGCAGTTGCCTCCATTTCCATCCATTTTACTGCAAACTTGCTCTTCTTTATGGCTGAGTAGGACTCCACTGTGTATACCTATCACAGTGGAGTGTTTGTTAATCCAGTAATCTGTTGGTGGGCACCTAGGATGATTCTGTAACATGTCTGTTGTGAACAGTGCTGCAATTCTAACTATGGCTCTGTAAGTATCCCTCTATAGAATATGCTGACTTAGATCCTTTGTGTATAGTCCTGGATGGGTAAAACTTGATCCTAGTTAGCATTCTTCCTTTCACTTCCTTCATTCCTTTCTTTCTTCCTCCCTCCCTCTCTTCCTTTCTTCCTTCCTTCCTTCTCACTCCCCTCCTCTTCTTCCTCCTCTCCTCCTTCTCCTTCCCTTTTGAGATAAGGTTTCTCTATGTAGCCCTAATTGTCCTGGAACTTAGAAATCTGCCTGCCTCTGCTTCCTGAGTGCTGGCACTAACAGTGTGTACCACCACTGCCTAGCCCCAGTTAGTTTTCTTAAGTAACCCCTACATTGACGTCCATACCAATTTAACTGCCACTACTGGAAGTGTATGAGGCCAACACCAACATCTTTGTCAGCATTTGTTATTTTCTTTCCCTTTGTGCTGTATTATTTGAGGTAGGTCTTACATATCTGAGGCTGGCCAGAACGCCCTATGTAGTCAACGATGACCCTGAACTTCCAATACTCTGCCTTCATCTCTTGAGTGTTGGGGTTATAGGTGTGTACCACTGTGCTTGTTTTATGTGGTGCTGGGAACTGCACACACAGTTTTGTGTGGGCTAAGCAAACATTCTACCTACTGAACTACATCCCTAGACACTGCCACTTCCTAATGACAGACAGAATCTCAATATTGTTATAATTTGCATTTCCCTGATGGCTAAGGATATTAAACTTATTCTCATGTATACTGGCCACATGTATTTCATCTCTGAGAAGTATTTGCTCATTTTCTGACTGAATGGTTTATTTTACTGACAATTAATATTTTTTTTTAGATCTTTATATATTCTCTGTGTGACTTCTCTGTCAGATGTACAGTTAGCAGAGTACTTTGCAGGCTGTCTCCTTACTTGGCTAGTTGTTCCCTCTGCTGTGTGGCAACTTTTTAATTATATTAAAATTAATATTATTAAGCCCAATAATATATACCTGATAGAACACTATGCATTGATTAAAACTGTTACAGAAGTGAAAAATGGAATACTGTAGTAACAACAGCAATAGACAGGATGTATATTTAAGAGTGTGAAGAGATAGCTTATAAAGTTTTCAGAGTGGTGCTGATGTTAGGAGACTAGAGGACATACTACTGTTTTATTTTCCTTCCAATTTCATAAATAGAAAACCCCCTTACATATGAAACATGCCTTGTTGCATTATTCACCAAATTGGAACAACTTGTGGGCAAGGATGATTGGAAATGTGTGGACAGCAGGACTGGGATAGCCTGGGGAAAAGACTTGAGGTAGATGTAGAAAACTCATTAGCATTAGGATTTCTTCACAATGAGTTGGATTCTTCTTTTAAAGCCTGGCGTTTTGATGATGATGATGATTTTGGTATGTATTTGCACCTTTCTCCAGCCCACCCCTGCCCTGTGTGCCCAGTGATTTTATTGCATGATTTTGGGAAGGTGCAAATCAAAAGCAGTTAGTACACACAGAATGGCAAAGTAACATCCCATCCCTGAAAGAACTCCATGGGGAAGCTCCCTATTCCTAATCAAGAAAGAAAATGTCAAATGCCTTGATTCAAATGCTATGCTTCGGAATAAATAAATTTGCCTGGGAGCAGTGGTGGGTGTGGGGTGAGGGTTGGGAGGAATTAATGTGGTCTTTAAAATTAAGTCTGGGACACAGGTAGTATGTAATCTAAGCCAATGACGCAACTGTTGAGCCCTAAAGAAGCGCCTGTATCCCATATAATTAAGAGGGATGGTTGGCATCAGGGGGACCCGAAATGTTATGCAGACTAACTGATTGCTCCATTGCTAATGACTGCCCAATTTCTTTAGACTAATTGGTGCAATCTATATTTTTGCAGCAAAGATGAAGTATCAACTTGATTTGGTGTCGATAAAAAAATCGATGGATGCTTCTGACTGCTCCATCCCAACAATACACAGATTATTACACCATAATTATCATAAATGAAAAAACATGGGCAAGTGTGATTACAAGTCTAATTCTATCTTGAGACTTTAATGGCATAAAGTACTCAAGTTTGCATTCATGATTTACTGCATGGGCACACCACTGACTGGAGTACCCCTGGTGAACGGCATTCATTATCTTCCCCATAATGCAAGGCTGTGGTACAACGTAGAACAAATACTCAAGACGGAGTTCCTAGAAAAGACAGCCCATTATCATCTACAGATCTCCAGTTTAGGAAGGAGACATGTGCCTGCCTGTAGCCTCCTTTCCATTCTGGGATATGAGAGTTGTATTTCCTTCTGCCATGCACAGAGGCTGAGAGTCTGTCAACGATGGCCAAGTAAAGCTGTGCCAAAGCCTGAAGATGCAGTCATGATCCTAGTTGCTGTCAACCTAGCACTCTGAGTGCCATCAGCTGGGAGGAGAGATAAATGTCTTCACATCTTAAATGTCCCACTTGGTTGGGACATTCTTCAGAATGTCCTTGTTTAGGAAGAGAGAGACAGGGAGGAGGGTAAAGTCTGGTGCTGTGGTGAGTATGCCTGTTTGGAGACACTGAAGCAATGTGCTAGTAAAGAGCATGAAGGCACACAGCTTGCCACAGGGGCAGAACTAGAGAGTATCTCTGGACAGTCACTGCGGAGCACAATGCCCCAAAGTCAGTCAACCAGAGGGTAAGGCAAGTCTGTGTGAGGGTAGAGGCCATAAAGCAAGAGACATCCTTTAAAATGGGAAGCCACCCTTCTTGCCAAGCAATTTTGGCTGGGTAGAAGGCAACCTCACCTGCTCCTTGTGCTTACTAAGCCCGAAGTCGATTTTCATGTAGAACATTCAATTTTTACAACGCCCTAGACTGCGTGAGTAACTCTACTAACATCACTACATCCAAGCCTGTTTCCACATACAGGAAACTACTATAACTGCCTCCTACCTCCAGGGTTGTTTTGAGAATTACACAAAGGCATAAATGCAGATGCAATAGCAATAACCTAGGAACTGCTCAAGAGATGGAGCTGCCAGCCAAAGCCAGGCTTCTGTTCCATGCAGAAACCTGTTCAAATGAAATTTACACATGCACAAGGCTAAAGGGGAGGGTCCCCAGTTTGCCTTAGAGTATAGTTCTTTGCCTCTAGGACAGAACACTTCATGGAAGGCCTGGGGGATTTTTGTAAGCCAGTGCACATATGTGACCAGCAAAGACAAATGTCTTTTCCATGAAATACTGAAGTGCTAGAGAGAATGCTGGTCACACCAGAAGAACCAACAGGAACAAGGTGACCAATGTGGACAGATTCTAAGTCACCACAGGTTCTCTCTCATGTACATATAACCTTCAAATACCCTTTTGGCACATATGAAATCTTTCCTGGTGCTGCAATTTAGGAAAATAAATTATGGGCATGACCTGGCACTGAGATCACCAGGCTGTCAAGGATAGGCCTCTGATGGCTCATATCCAGGTGCACTTGTTGGCCCTCCAAAGCCCCATACCATCCTTTTCGTAAGAAATAGCGCCGCTTTGCAAGTGACAGTCATCAGGAACTTTCCCAGAGAAATTTCTCCTCCCATTAAGAGTTTCCACAGCATTTTACTTTATGTGTCCAGTCATGGAAATTACAACTGGACATAAATTAATTTTGTTTTCTCTTGGATTTATTGTGCATCATTTAAATATTCAAAGAATTTATGCTCATGATGACACCCTCAATTACTCCAATGTCACTCCCTTAGTGGATGCTCAGGAGCAGAGGCGGGTGAGATGGAAGTGTGTGGGGGGTCTCTTTGGAAACAGTCTGGTAAGCAGCCATCTCCTGTTCCCTTCCCCTCTTTGCCCAGGACCTGCAGTTTCAAAATGCCCAAATCCAAGAAGACATATCACTTACTGTCGGAGATGCACATACCAGAGGAAGTGCTGGGGATAAAGGAAATCTGTGAATCAGAGAAAGATGTCGGTATGCAAGATTGAAGATATACCAGCTGCCCCCTGCTTCAGCTGCCTTCCAGGGGCCAGGAAGAAATTAGTCTCACAGTCCAGTTGAAAGAACACCTGGCCACTCACCCAGGGGCAAAAATTCACTGTCGAACAAGGTTATCTTTGTTTCCATTCAAAAATCACCTAGGAATTCAGCTATTTAAAATTCTGTGATTTGCATTGTCTTGAGTCACTTGCCTTCATAAAAATCAGGAGGCAGAGAATAGTGAAGAGGGATTGGCTGTAAAAATGCTGTTGTCAACAGACTGACCTCAAAAGCCAGGTATGTCTTCTTACTACTGCAACTGAGTTGGAGCTTGCTGTGTTGCTTCCCAGTGTGTTTCACTGATGATTTACAAACATATAGGGTGAAGGGCAAGGACCTGTATTAATGCCAAAGGATCAGCACTCTGCCCCAACTAAAAAGACAGTAGAGGCTAAATGGGATGGTTATAGGAATTAAAGGATCTCTAACTTGGGGAAGGGGGCAGTGTTTACCAGGACAGTAAAAATCAGGCTTATGTCCCCACTGGCATGTGGGAAACATCCTTTTATAGCTAAACCTTCAACTATGACCCTAGCTCAGTTTTTTTCCTAAGTCAGTGGGCTGTGTTAAGTCAAAAGCAACATGAAAGCTGAGGAGATGATGAGGCCAGGGCAGAGCATAATGCCAGAAGCAGATTTTGAAGGCATCTGAGAAAGGATTGTGATGAGGAGCCAACAGCTTGTGCTGGCAGATCCTGTTGTCACAAGTTCAGGGAGAGACCTGGGTAGACTCAGGCTGGGAACTAGACTCTTAGGATGCATCATCTTAGAAATAGTGCATCTACCTTTTGCAAGACTCAATCTGTTCATCTTGTTGTTCATATGTTGCCTTTCCTACTACACTCAAATCCGTTTAACCTATCTCTTAGCTTACTTATTAAATATATTGCAAATATATAATACCTAGTTATAATGTATACATACTTATTTAATTGAGATATATTTATACAACCTAAGAGTACAATTTGATGAACTGAAAACAAAAAAAAACTTTTTTTTCAAAATGATTTTAAGTACAGAAAAGTCAGAACTTTCCCCAAACATTTATACTGCTTCCAGTCAAATTCATCTCCCATTGACATGTCCTGCAGCATGTTTTTGCTGGGGTCCATCTCCACTTGGTTAAACAACCATAATTGCAACAGTAATAGAAGAAGCCAGGCACAGACTCCTGCCCATAGTATAAGGGCCCAGCGCTCAGTGCTATGCAGGGTCTAGGATGGTAGCCTTTTTCTCACAGGGCCTCCAAACTGGTTGGCAAGCTCCAGTGGTTTTGTCGTTATCACACTCTAGATGATAGATATTTGAAAAAAAAATCCAAGCCTTTGGAAATAACTGCATAGTGGGACGAGAAAGAAATGACAACTCCTAGCAGGAACAAAAAGCTGGCCATGTAGCACTTCCTTCAAACAGGTCATGTGGTACTGGTAACTTTGCGCATCAGAGCATATTAAGTGATGGTGAAAGATGAGGGTTTTCTTTGGTCAAAATTTTTTGGGAAACCGTTTTTAGATAGTGCTCATGAACTGTAGTTTTCTACACTCCAGTGTTTCCTTATGGCCTCTGACAAACTTTGCTGGAGGGTTGTGTGAATTTCCAAATGACAGTGGACTAGTTCATAGGACCACTGAACATCTTTTCAAATGATAAAGGAAAGTCATACTATCAAAGAAACAAACCACAAAAGTCCAAGAAATAGCAGGAAAACAACTGGAAAACATCAGAGCTCAAGTCTATGAGCCCTGGACAGTGATAAATAGTCAAGATATCAGTGAGAGAAAAAGCAGATTCCTTAGAGTGAAGGACAGCTGAACAGGACATGTCTGCACTCCTTCTTAACAGCATCACACTGCGCAAGTCTCAGGAAACGAATGGAGCTCTCAAACACTCCCTGCAGCAATTCTAGACTTAGATTACAGAATGAGCTGAGGGCTTATATTTGTTAGAGTTCTATTCAGGGCCAGACTTCAAGTACCTTGCAACTTGAGTAGAGAAGCAATAGCTAACTCACATCAGAACTCTTCCCAACCATGGTCTTTGCTAAGGCCATATCCAAGACAATGGGAGTTATGTGCAAGGCTCCAGTCCCCTAAGACCACAGTGGTCTCAAGGAATGAGACTGATCCTCTTTCCTCTGTATGTTACCAAGCAGATTCCTCAGTACCTTTCTCATTTATTTGGTTGGGAGCATCTCTGTAAGTCAATATATTTGGCAAGCCTCCTGGTCACTAGGAAGTGAGCTGAAGTCTGGATTCCTGACAGCAAACCCAATATTGACCAAAGCTTCCTTGGCCAGGGAGCCCCACACCTGAGGACAGCAAGCTGCCTTAACATTACTCACAGTGGCAACCACGATGGCTTGCATTACACAAGCTCAAGGCTTGTGACTGGAATACACACGGATTGGGTTTCATCAGTCCCCACTGTGGTTCAGGGTGGGTTCATAGAACAGCTGGCGAGGAGCCCACCCTTTCACTTCAATTAGTTCTCCCTCTCGATGGTCTGGATTTACTGACAAAGCACTCGCTTTATCTGCTAGTGGCATTTGAGTTCTGTCTAGGCAGAGTGTGGCTGGTACAACGGGGCCAGTTGGGTCACTTAGCCATTTCCCTGTAGGCCACTGACTGGAGAAAGACATTTGATTTCCCAATTAGTCCACACCAAATTTATTTTATTTCCATTATTTCCTTCTTGTGAATTCTCATTTGTAAAATATCTTAGGGAAAACACATTTTACATTACTGAGTCTTTGATTTTGTGGGGAAACTAATAAATAATCAACAAAAATATGATTAAAGACTGGCTGCACTACCATCCTGAGAAGGGACTCTCCCTAGCAAAGCCTCTTTCTGATCCACATCTTTTTATTCCTAGAAACAGAATTCTTACTTAGCCTTTCAAAAGCCCAATGGAGGCTTCAGCTAAGTTTTGACATAAGATTTTCATATTCAAAATATCTGTTGAAATAAGGGGAGAAAGGATATGGATCTTGGAACCGCATTAGTCTGAAATAAAGCTTAGTGAGCTAGAAAGGGAAATTACTTCTCTGTAATTGGAATTCTGTCCTAAAAAATCACTTTGAAATCCCTTTCAGCTACTTCTCCATTATGTGTCCCAGAGAAGCTCATACAAACCCATTTGAGGATGATCCATTAGAAAAATTATTTGATGTTTATAAACTTCCCTGAGAAGAAATTTCTGAGAAATTGTGTGGTCTATGTCATCAAAGACCCTAATAATTAATGAGTACTCGCAGAGAATGCTAGACTCATCCTTTAAAAGTTCTTCTCTGGGACACCTCTCATAAGTACATTCTTGTTCATATATATATATATATATATATATATATATATATATATATATTAATGTTTGCCTATAGTCCTAAGCAAACAATTGCCACACCTCCCCAGTCTGGGTGCCTTCACATCTGAAATGTTGTATTTGATCCTTTCTGTATCTTTAATGCCAGTATTCAGTTGATTAACAAACACTACATATCACTACTGCATGCAGGAGAGCTGGCTGGGTAAGCCTGGAACAGGGTTTCACTTCTATTCTCTTTATGTTTCCTCATCCGTAAATGCAGCAATAACATCTCCTCATGAGGGTTAAAGCAAACTATAGGATCATGTGTGTATTAGCATGGTATTTGGGACATAGATATATTTTATGGTTATTATTATGTTAATACAGTTAAGAATATAAAGTTATATATGGTGTGTATATATTCTAGGAATGCTCTATCACACTGGAGTTGATGGCCAGCAGCACAACCAAAATGGCTGTCATGTGCATCTGTGAAGTGTCCCACTTTGAAATCAGTCCTCTCCTTGAATGGCTATCAACATATTAAGTGGTGTGTCTTGCCTGATGTGGATCATACTCACTCCATGGTCATGTTCCACTTCCATGGCAGCTTAGCTCAGGGTTAGGATGAACAAATACCAAGCCTGATGTGCATGATAGTTAGGTTCATAGAATAACCCAGCATGGACCAGTCTGGTGCTTTCCATGCTACATTTGGAGGGGGAAGGGTAGGCACAAGGGCTTTGAACCTGTGAGGTAGGCACTCCACCAATGAGCTACATCATCAGCCCTTGACTTTGTAAGACAGGGTCTTACTACGTAGGCCTGGCTGGCCTTTAACACATGACCCTCTTGTTTTTACCTCCTATGTTCTGGGATCACAGCCATTTGTCACTGTGCCCAGCCTACTTTTCATCTTTTAGTAATGTTTCCCCTAACATTATAGCATTCTAAGTAAAGATAAGCAAATATTTTTGCAAGCTTATTTTAAAAAGCTATAATGAACAACAGTGTATTATTCAAAACTAAAAGTAAAATCAGTGTTGGTATGTTTTAGCAAAATCTTTGTAGGGAAAATTTCTGGAAAAAAATGTGATGTATACAAATGTATGAGTTATATATGATCATATTTTATCCCATCATGAATGAGAACAGCCAGCAACTATCATTTCTACTCCAGTGTAGCCTCCTTAATGTACAAACATTAAACGTGGCACCCATGAAGGCCACATCTCCCTATGTTTTAAAAGAGGAAAAGAGTATAATATGACAAGATTATTTTTTTAACAGCAAGATTGTTGCCCATAATTTGAGTGACATTGAATGACAAGTAACATAAATTGCTTCAGCACAGTAACTGATGACAGTTAAAATCTCTCTCCTTCCCAGAATCCCCACCTAGGAATTCATGAGCTGACCCAGGGATCACAGAAACACCTTCTTTTTCACTAATGTTTCATCTCTAGTACCAATGTGTGCTAAGTTGTAGCACCTCAGAGCAGGTGGTTCTGTGCCCACGAAAGGGTAACATCTTTTGTTATTGGTTTTGTTTTTCCCTCAAAATCCAAAAAGCAATCCCTCCTGAAAAGAAGAGGTGTGGATCCCAGCAAAAAGGAAAAGCTCTGTTCCAGAGTTTCCCTCCTTCCCCCCATGGTTTCGTGTGGGACTACAGTGCCGGTGCCTTTGCACACCAGAGTCAAAAGAGACACCCTACTAAGGTGGGGAGGTCAGTAGAGCCTGCGCTGCTTGTTCTTAGGGCTCCCCACTTCTCGGGTGGGAGGGAGGGTGTAGGAAGCTGGCATCTAGTATGCTTTCCAGAATTCCTGAGAGTTGTAAGAAGAAGGGTTTTCTCTATTGAGGCTGGCACAGAAGCATCAAACTTCCAGGAAGGGGCTTCTGAAACCCAATTTGACACCTTAGAGGCTATGGGACTTGAATTGAGAACTGACAGGTGTGTGTCTGTTGTATGCTTATGAGAACATATTCACACACATGGCTGCCAATGATGCTACAGAACAAAGGAAAAATCAAAGACAACAAAACTAGAGTCTGTAACTTTAAAACTATAAATTAAAAAATTATGTCAGAGACATAACAGATATGAGTAAATCAAAGTGTAGCATATTTTGCAAATTTATAATTAGATTACATTTTCAAAGTTACTTTCCCCTCATGCATCTGGGCCTCCTTTAGGATTAAGGTCAACACATTTCAGTTTCTTCTGTATCACTAGAAACATGAGAGACAGTAAAAGAAGGCTCTCAGGCAAAAGCTGTTAGCCATTCCCAATACTGAAACTCCTGGAACAGAAGTAGACATCCATCCCAAGCTAATAAACATAGCTCACTCATCCTCCCAATACATAGGAAAAGGATGCACACATACCCAGAACTGAGGAGGGCCCAGGGCATGTAAGAGTTGATAAGACAGTTACCTCAGTTGGGAGACACAGGATAAGTAAGTGAGGTAAAAGGCCTTTCAGATAGAGTTGAGTGTGTTGAGTTGAAATGGGAAGAATGATCTGGCTGTGCAGGGGATGGGCATGTCCCTTCACTGAGAACAGTCACCTAAGGAGGTGACTTTCCAACAGTAAAACATGAAAGTTATGTAACGTCAACACTGAGGAGGCCGAGGCAGGAGGCTAATGAGTATGTCAACCTAGACTGTATAGTAAAAAACAACAACAACAACACACACACACACATACACACACACACACGCACACACTCAGGGAGGTACAGAGCCCAGTGTGGGATCTGAAGAAGGGATGATCTACAGGGTGACACTTCTAGGTGTAGCACAGGGTCTTAAATGGGTTCATAGGTTTTAGTTTTAACAGCTCTAATGCAATATAAATTCCTATGCCTTATGATTCTCATTTTAAGATTATATACACATCAGTGGATTTAAGTGTCCAGTTTTGTTCATCCTAGCACCAGAAACCACCATATACTTCATTTCTAGACACATTATAGACACGAGATAATGGCAGCTTGTGCCTGGTGCCTTCTGCAGTCCACTGGTATCAGAATCCACCTGTCAGGTTGTGTGCTCGGGTACTTTGTTACTTTACCTGCTAAACTGGATATATTTGCCACAGATTATTCACGGAATGATGTGTGGAGTGCTTCCACGTTTTAGACATTACCAACAATGCTGCTCTGAACACTTGCATAAAAGTTCTACATGGAGAGAACCTTTCCTAGGAACAAAGAGTGGTAGTTTTGCTAGGTCACGTGCTTTGTTATAGCCTTCTTATCTCCTGTATTAGTTGCACATTTTACATTTTTAGCAGCAGTGTATAAAAGTTGCAATTATTCTTTCTTCATCAATATCTGTTAATATCTATTTGATGAAATAAATTTTAGAAGAGCATTTACATTCTCTTAACAGTATCACTACTTAAGAAAACTAACAACAAAAGCTGACTGGATATTGAGTACTCTGACCAGCTGAAGTCATTCTAGAATTCTACAGGGTAGCATGGCATCAAGACAACCTAACACCATGATAACCAGAGGAGCACGTGGAATATATCTTTGCTCAAAATTTGATTAAAAAAATGCATTCAAGGGACTGGAGGGATGGCCCAGCAGTTAAGAGCCTTGACTGCTCTTCCAAAGCACCCAAATTCCCAGCACCCAAATGGCGGCTATTCCAGTTCCTCAGGGATCTGACACCTTCTCCTGGCCTCCTCAGGCACCAGACATGCATGTGGTACACAAATATGTACACAGGCAAAACACCCATACACATAAAATGAAAATAAAATATAAAAATCTTCAAAACTAATTCTAAGATAGGAAAAACAAAACCAACCAACCAAACAACCAACCAACCAAACAAACAAAAAACCCCAAAACCAAAAACCAACCAACCAAACAAACAAACAAAAACCCCAAGCCCTTGGAATGGTCAAACTCAGAAGTGGAAGACTCCCTAGCTTAAGTTCCTCATTTTATAGCTGAGTAAAGTGGGAACCAAAGAAAATGACTTTTCCAAGGGGGAAAGCTCAGCTCAGCTCAGAATGCCTATTGGCTCCTATTTTGTGTTCTTAGAAATTCCGGCAAAGCTGTGTATGATAGTACAAGCCTGTTATTCTAGAAGGCTGAGACAAGAGGATAGTGAGTTTTAGGCTAGACTTTGCTACACTGTGTGATTCTGGCTTAAAATAAAACTCTGATGAATCAAAGAAAATAGCTGTAAGGTTAAAAAAAAAGTACAGCCAGTAGCTCCAATTCCTCACACCAGCACACACTACAGCAATTAAAGCATAGCACACGGTGACTGTTGCTTCGCTTTAATCATGTGCTGCCCGGGACATGTTGATGGACATGTGCTTTGGAAAGTCAAATAAAACCACAGAGTTGGTTGTCACTGGCTCAACTTCTTTAATTTACATAGTCTCAGCTTGCCTTTGGGGAATTTACAGACCAAAGCAAACCTGTCCCCTAGAGACACTGTGGCAACAGTTCTCAGAGCAGAGTTATTCTCTTTGTTGTTACAGTCACTTATAATCAGAGAATCAGAGTGTTAGCACAAGTCCACAGGATTTCCAGGAGATAGCAGTGGGACCAAAATCTCCCCACAAGTCTCAGGAGCTACCCTTACCTGAGCAAAACACCCACATCTAGCATCTCACTGAGGCCCAAATGCCAAGAAATCCCCTCCCTCCCCATGAACATATCTGTTCCCCATTCTCCACCCTAAGTCTGCTCCCCCGCTTTTCTTTGAAATCTGAGTAGGACATCTGTGACCTGCTTGCTTGTTTGCTTTCTCCTAGGTTTTTCTTAATGCAATAACGTGACATGTCAACATGGGGTGACAAGTAAATCCTCAATCAAAATAAGTTCACAAACAAACACAGGAGGGAAAAGAAAAGCCTTAAAAAAGTGGCTGCAGAGGTCCTGACTGGAGGCCAAGGGCCAGGAAAGCATTAACGGGACACAGCCAGTTTCTCACAAAAACAAAGCAGGGCTCTTTCTTTTGACTTACACATGTTTACCGGTCTTTCAAGCTACAACATGCCTATTGTGACATAAGCATGACAACAAAAGCATCTTATGACATTCAAGTACAATGATGTGTATTTTAAACCTGTATTCTATGCTTCAATTTTCTAATTTCTAGAATGGAAACAATACATCTATTCGCCTCTACCATAAACCTATTCTCTTTATTGTAAATAAAATAAGCTCCTCTTCATTCTCTGACCTTTATAGGAGCTTGATGCTATGGTTTTTCAGTGTTGTTTAGATTTCCATTGGGATGATAACTAAGGATTTTAAGCAGTATCTTCTGTTTCTTTTAGTCATTTTGATTCCTCAATTGACAGTTCTCTATTAAGTCCTGTACACTGCTTTCTATTATGGTTATTTAGAGTTATTTATTGTTGGTGGTATGTCATGTAAGCCCGACAGAGTTCATTAGATGAGATTCCCTGATCAGGAGATTATTCTGTTATTGCATTTTTAAAATCGGTGGTCATTGTGTCCTTCATGGGTCAGTTCTGTTGCAACCTCTCAGAAACTGATGATGCGAAACAGTACAGTTTTTTTTAAAAATCGTGTAATCATTCGATTGTTAACAATCTACTATTGCATAATCAGTAGTCACTGTATAAGGCAGTGTCCCCCATTCTCTGGGCACTGCTTCTGGTTCCGATCTCCTGCTGTGTCAGTCCCACAGCAGCCAAATGACGGATGACACCATCATTACTTACACAAACAAATACATTAATAAATTGATAGCCCTGCTTACTTAACGTTCATAAGATGGAAACAAACTCCAGTGATTATCAAGGAAGTAGTACTTAGATAATTAAATAATGCTACACGATTAACTCCGTGGAAGAATGGCCAGACCCCAGTCAAGAATAACAACTTCTTCATCGATTTAAATAATTAATGTAACAATGAAAAATGATTAAATAATGACATGGTGGGGCATATGTAAATCCCACATGGAGTAGTCAGACTGATCTCTTCCTGGAATAATGATGTGTTTAAAAAATTAAGTTGATAGTTACTTAGTGTGCATTTTATATTAACACTGACAAAGTGACACCAAAGTCCTAAACCTATCGCTGATGTAAAGATCTATTTATATAGCTAAATGATGAAGTAATGAGATGATGTTACATCAACTCCCAAAATCTGACTCCAAAAGGGACTTATGGTCCATAACATCACCTGTATTTTAAATTCGTTAATTAAATGATGAATTATCATTCAATTTCCTAGTTTAACAGCTAAGGAAGTGCAAGGAGGCCCAAACTCCAGGGATCACTGAATACATAATGACAGATGTTCATAATTAAATGAATAAACATTAAACAAGTGGGTGGTGTTTTATCCGTGAAGCCTAAATGATTGCTCCATACTGAAGGGTCATTGAGACCTTAATCATAGAGCAGAACAAAAAAAATGAATGAAGAAAGAGATAATTTCTCATAATTCACCCCTAGAGAGATTACAAATTGATATCAACATTGATTTAAAGAAAGAAATTGAGAAAGAAAGAAAGGAAGAAAGGAAGGAAGGAAGAAGGAAATCACAAGAGTCAATTTAACACCAACAAGGTGGATCCAGACTCCACTCTTCCTGGAGTAGAAAAAGACATATTTGAATAATGAAATAATCAGATAGTTAGATCATCTGTCACACTTTAGTCAGCTCCTCCACGGAAGCTCAGATTGTTAGTTGGGAGCAGTCTTGTAGTTCTCTAGACCATTCTTTGTGTTCAATTTTATCTTCAAACCAATATTGGCTCCTTCTTTTATGTTCTCTCTCTCTGTCTCTCTCTCCGTCTCTCTCTTTCCTCTTTGATCTTCCTTTGAAAGGCTATTATAATTGCCCTTAACAGAGAGTGAGATCAACAACTAACTTCTCCCTGGAGCCCTCAACTAATGCCTGTTGAAAACAGGATAAAACACCCATACATAAACACTGAGTCAAACTCGAACCCAGATGCAGATGGAGAGAACAAGACCATGCAGCAGAAACACATACAGACAGCTTACCTGAACAAGGATAAGCTAAAGGACATTAGACTGACAGCTGGGATGCCAGCATGGGACTGACTCAGTCCCCCCTGAATATGGGTCTCAGCCAGAAGGACTGAGCAGTCTAAGGAACCTCAGACAGTGGAGCCAGGATGTATCTCTGGTGCACAAAAGGACTTTGCGAACATATCCCCCATGGAGGGATAACTGTCTTAATCTAGAGACAGGAAAGAAGCCCTAGTCCCTACTTCACATGACCTGTCAGATCTACATGACCCCAACTGTGTGGGATTCCCCTACATATGGAATTGGAGTGGAAGGATAGGAGGGGAGGGTGAATAGAGTGCATGTGAGAGGGCAGAGAGGGTAAAAGAGAGGGGAGGAGGGAGGGAGGGATGGAAGGAGGTAGGGAGAGGGAACTGGGATCGACATGTAAAATAATAAATTAAATTAAAAAAATGCTTTGACTCCAAAATTTAATTTGAAGGACAAGTTACTGGGGAAAAGGATTTCTATTTTTGTTTCCACAGAAAATGAAAAGATGTGGATTTCTTCCAGACTAATGTCGTTTAATCACGCCAGACTGCCTGAATCAGAGTACAAGTTGATCTTACATTCAAAACGGCTGGACAAAGCAGCCTTACAGACTACAGCCAGGATTTCTGAATCTTCTTCTAATCCCCTTGACAGCGCCCCTTACCAGCCAGAAGTAGTTTGGAACGAATGACGCCCAAATTCCCAAATATTGTGTATAAATGTTTGTTTTAATTTAATTGGACTTTGTTATATAAAATAAAATAATAAAATAAAAAAAAATTTAGGACTATCCTCTAAAATTAATAAAGCAATGCAAATGTTCTTTTCAATGCTGTTAACAGTTCACTGATCAGAGACAATGACTTTTATCTAAACTCAGTAAACCAAATCTCTGGTGCACTGACCATAGGCAGGTCAGAATAAGTGTTTTTTTTTCTCTCATGCTTCAAAAGAATTACTGGCATTTTATAATATGTCTGTAAATTGTGACCAAAATGTGTTCCTTGTAATTTCTGTCTAAAAACCTAATACTCTAAATGAAAAATCGCAGCAGGTGCAAACCTCCTCCAGTGTGTTTGTGTCTGTCTGTCAGGCCAAAGCCACTCCTGACCTGGTCATCGGGTTTTGGTACCCATGGGGACCCATCACTCACTGAGCAGTGTGCAGCATGAGGTGTTATTGGCCTGGTTGTACAGGAACTTCCAACTATCAGGAAATAAAAGCAGGAACCACTTCCAAAAGATGATAATTTGACTTTCTCTTATAAGAAAGCTTGATTATTGCTCTATAACTGTAGGACTTTTATTCATGAACCTCAGAAAAACCGCTTGACAAATGCAAAATTATAAAAAGAGCATTCTTCATGGAAAGTTGAAAATTTAGAGAGGAATGGAGCTAGGAAGATTTTTGTTTATGAACACTACTGTTAGCCAGCACATTTTACTCAGTGAGCAGTTTTAAACAATCTGAATTATTCAAGGATTTAAGCTTCTCTACATATACAGGACTGGTAGGATTAATCTCTCCATGTATGTAGAAAGCAGACGTTCTAGAATATCTCAAAAGTTGTATCTCAAGTAGTCAAGCAATGCTTGCCTACCATGTGAAATCTTAAGAGTACAGTAATTGTCTCAACTTGTCTTCAATATATACTAAATTTTGCAAAGAATCTGGCTATAATGCTAGGATAGGAATGAATTTGTTCGCCAGAATTAGGGGAAGTAGCCAAAGAGAGAGCTTCCTCCTTTACATATGCAGTCTAACACCAGATGATGTGATGCATATTAAAGGTGCATCTGATTCTTTCTTGATTTGTGTAAATTTGCATTGCTGTTTTCAAGAAAGGGTTTATCTGTGTAGCCCGGGAACTCATTCAGTAGACCTGGCTGTCCTCAAATTATGAAAATCAGACAGCCTCAGCCTCATGAGTTTTGGGCTTAAACGTGTGCACTGCCACCAAGCAGCTAAAGGTGGATCTCATCACCTTTTCCACAACAGGGTTCCTCTCTGCACTTACTCTGCAAGTCAAACTTGAAGTTTATAGAGTTCTGCCTTCCTCTGCAGGTGCTGCAGCTCTTTGGTTGGTCTGCCATGTTGAAATGCTGTATATTTGTCAAGCAGCAATGGCACCAATGTACTACACACCATTATTTCACAACACTGATTCATGTGCTATTAATATGTACATAAGTAATTATTATTTGAAATTCCATGTTCTTCATGTCCCCATGATTTTTCCATGGGCCTCTTCATCTTGAAGTACTTCCTTCAAATGAGGATCACAAACAGATTCTATATAATGTAAGGGTAAAGGAATATAATGATTGAGTCAGTAGAGGAATAGAAGACAGAAAGAGAGGGAGAGAGAGAACATAAAATAGGGAGCCATTATAGTATTGACGAGAAAATTGAACTTAAAGAATTATCCAGAGAACTACAAGACTAACCCCAACTAACAATTTGATCAACAGTTTAAAGGCTACCATAAATGCCCTTGCCTGATAGAGAAATTGATGACTAACTTATCCACCATCATAGCGCCCTCATCTAGTAACTTATGGAAACATAAGCAAACACCCACAACTAAACACTGAGCTGAAATCCAATGCAGATGCAAAGAGACAGGACAAGACCAGTTTGCAGAAACAATAGAGACAGCTGACCTGAACAAGGAGGAACTAACAGGCCCCCCAGACTGTTAGCTGGGAATACAGCATGGGACTGACTGAGAACCCCCTGAATATAGGTCCCAGCTAGAAGGCCTGAGCAGTCTAAGGAATTTCAGGCAGTGGATCCAGGATGTATTCCTGGTCACAAAATGACCTTGTGGGCACATGCCCCATGGAGGGATACTCCTTTAACCTAGAAACAGGAGAGAAGACCTTTTCCCCACTTCAAATGACTTGACAGATTTAGATGACCCCTCATAGATGGCATCACCCTGTAGTGAGATAGTCCTTCTGTAGCACTGACCACGCCCATTGGGGGGTGGAGCCATGGGCGGAAGGGACCTGTGGAAGGAGGTCAGAGGGGGCCAGGAAGGTGCTCTCTTTCTGGCGTGACTCGGACAGGAGAGGATCGGGTTGAATTTCCTGGTGTTCATCTGTCTAGGTTGTAAGTTATTTCTCCCTGAATAAACATCTATTCGCCCTATTTGTTTATCCTGATCCTTATTTACCGCAATATCACCCTACATGTGGACTGAGGTGTATGGGAGGGGAGGTTGATTTGGGTGCATGTAAGGGGAGAGAGAGGTAAAGATGGAGGGAGAGAGGGCGGGAGGGAGGAAGTAAGGGAAAGAAAACTTGGATTGACATGTAAAATAAAAATTAAAAAAAGAAAAAGCTCATGTGGAGGTTTTTGTTTGTTTGTTTGTTTGTTTTTGTTTTTAATTAGGGGAAAGGGAATGGGAAATGGCAGAAGGGACGGGGAGAGACTGGCCTCTCAGACAGGCGCAATAGTACAGAAAGGTGGATGAAGGAGGGTAGACAGAGGGACAGGCAGAGAAACAGAAAGAGAGAGAGAGGAACAGAGTGAGAAAGAGATAGGTGGGCAGGACCCTTTAAAAAGGGAACATAGTGAATGTGCACATGTGGTGCTCTTAGTGGCTGTAGCTGTGCACATAGCCAGTCAGAACCCGAAGGACAAGTCAGTAAAGATGCCCAAATACTAACAGTTACAGCAAAAGTGCTTAAAAGCTAAAAATTAAAACTGGAATATGAACTTAGGCAGACAGATCAGTCAGTAAATGTTTTGTTGTAGAAGCATGTGGATCTAAGTACAATCCCTTTTATGCAGTCACACTGAAACGCAGAGACAGTATTGCACATGTGTAATCCTACACTTGGTAGGTAGAGATGTTTGGGGCCTGTTGGCCAGCCAGCCAGTGCTTCTAGGCTGGTTGTTTATTTTTGAGGCTATGTGTTTAGTGAGTTAGATGATAGACAGTAGATGATTGATTGATAGATAAATAGATACATACATACATGCATGCATAGGTACATAGATAGATAATTGATGATTATAGACAGATAAATGATAGGAGATGATAGATAGATAGATAGATAGATAGATAGATAGATAGATAGATAGTTAGACGATAGATAGATGAAAAATAATTAAGGGGCAGACAAGACATCTCCATGAGTAAAAATGCTTGACATAGATTCCTGACAGCTTGAGTTAGATTTCCAGAACTCCTGTAATGATGAGAGGAGAGACTGACTCCTCATAGCTCTCCCCTCACTTCCACATGTATCCCCTTCCCTACACACACCCCATACACAGGGTAGCATGTTTTAGGAAAACAAGATGATAGTCCTGACCTAAACACACACACACACACACACACACACACACACACACAGAGAGAGAGAGAGAGAGAGAGAGAGAGAGAGAGAGAGAGAGATCCACTACATATGGATACACAGAGAGGATGACACAGAATACAATTAGGCCAGCAGAATGGAGGAAGGGGCTGCCTTGGCTTTTAAAATCAGAAAAGGAACATGGATCATCACATATTAAGATTAAAAGTAACCACTCCAAGCAATTAATGTTTAACAGTGGTACTTGTACAAGTAGGGTGAAAGACACAAAAGAGGACACTTGATCAGTCATTACTTGGAGAGGGTGCCACAAATGCTCAGAAAGCTGAGTTTGTATAAACTTTGCCTACTATAAAATTTCAGCTTCCAGGTGTATGTATTTTGACACATCTATGCCTGTGTTTTTCTGTCTCAGGAAAAAGGCTTCAGCCAGTTACCCAGTAAGCTAAAAAGTGTTGGAGTCAGTTACTTAGAGCTGATCCAGAGTTCTAGAATTTTCAGTTCCTCAGTTCACTAAAATACAGCTGGTGAAAGAAATGAACAACTCCCATTGTTCTAAGGCAGACTTTGCTTCTCTCCAAATAATACAACATGAAGTCACAGTCTCTATAGACAACACCTGCTCTTCCAGTATGGCCAGTATAATTTGTTACTTTTAAAGAAGTAAAATTTTCTTCAATTGTTTAAAGTTTTATTGAGGGGGAGGTAATAAGTTAGGAAATATAGAAACAAGGACATTTGCACTATGAATCACCATTGCTACAGTATATAGCCATAGTTTGTTCATCAACAGACACAGAATAAAAACAAAACATTTAATGAGTTTGATTTTTATTCATTGAAGAAAGATGAACTGCAGGAAAAAAGTTTAGATCATTCCAAACAAAGTATGATTGACAATAACATTCATTGTAAATCAATTTGTTAACTCAAGTTAGAAATGATCATTATTACAAATATATCCAACAATTTCTCTTAAGTTATCTAGTACAGAAAGATTTATTCAATTTTAAGAGGAATTTTTGGGGTTAATGTATTGTCTTATCCATAGTGTAATGAATTTTTTAATTCAAACTTTAAAGGAATTTTAAATTAAAATAGCATTGTTCAGTGATTTGACTTGGCTCAAACCCTATTAAAAAGCATTTCAAATTTAATAAAGAAGTCTCTTGCACTCTAAACGTGTCTTTTCTAGTGCCTCACACCCTGCATTTATAGAGAACAGAATATGTACTTTGCTTATCCTGAATTACCATAGACTGTTAGTTAGCCAGCAGGTGGAGCCATCACGTGCCTAAAACAGAAATCATAATGTAAATGTCATCTGTCCTCAGAGCCCAAGTTTGTTTTACTTTCTTCACTAAAGTCTATAAATAAAGGAAGTAATACCTTCAAAAAATAAAAAAAAGAAAAAGAAAGTTACTGAAATCAAAGCAAAAATATCTGTTATATATGTGTGTCTGTAATGTAACTGCAGGTTTTCAGACAATGGCAATTGTCTGTAGACTGGATATCAACTTTATGGGATTTATTTTGGTCTGCAACTTGTGAAACATTGGAATCATGAAATTCTAATTTCCTCAGGAACCTCATTGTGAAAAAAGACTCAGGACTCAGGAACTGACAATGTGGGAGGGTTTTAAATATGGGAATATTCACTATCTGGCTTAGTTATATTATTTAGTTTTGCATATATTTGTCTTCTTTCAAAGTCTGTTTCGACCTCTTAGGTGCATTATTAAACATATATTTTCTTTATTTTTCAAAATTAGTCAAACAAAATAAATATGATTTAAGATTTCATTATTTTGTCATTTTCCTTTTTGTATTATTTTTTCTTCTTTTTAAGAATAATGTTACTATGACTCCCAACCTGGCCCAGAACACACCGATATAGATGAAGATTTCCTAGGATATCAGAGAGATCTGTCAATCATGACAACAGAATGCCTGTCACTAGATATGTTGATTCAATTAATTGGCTTACTGAGGATGAGAGACTGACCCTTGCCAGTTCGGGTATCCAGGACACAGTGCCTGGTGGTCAGCCAAGCAACAGAAGAAATTTCTCATCAAATATATCTTTTTGCATCAAAGTCAACTGATTTTCAAATATGAGAAATATTATCTTCCTCACCATTGAGTCTGTTTTGACTCATCAAAGATCCAGGGAAAAATACTGCCTTATTCTGCACATGGTGAAACCCAGGCTGACAGAGATAAATGAATGTATCACTATGGAAAGCTGAATCCACCTTATCCACACATGGTGGCAGTGGCCTGTGATAATTGTACTTAGAAAGTGTAGGTGTGTGTTTCAGGATTTCAAAGTCATCCAAGATAAAAATTGTCCATGGGGTATGGTGGGAAGACCAAAGAACAAATAGGGGATATTCTTCGTTCAGAACAGTGTCCATAATCTTCCCCAAACCTCTAGGAATTCAGGGCATTGTCACCAGCAATTGTTAGCTAGGATATTTACCACCCATCTACTTATTCTTGTTAATATTTCCTGACTAAGGTATCCCAGATCATTTTTGTGTCCAGATGCATAGTGCTCAGAGAGAGAAATTTCCCTGAATTTGGAAGAATTATCCACAGGCAAAACTGAGCTCCCTAATTGCACATGCAAAACCACATGTTCAGTCCTAAAATGATATATACATAACCAAGAGAAGTGGACTGTATTGGTTTTATTTGTATGTTTGGGCATCCATATTCAGAAGTGCTTAACAAGAAAGGAATTTAAAGGGAAGCATATGGGAAGGGTTGGAGAAAAGTCGGGAAGCTGTAAATTGTTATAATACATTTTAAATAAAAGTTATGAGAATACATTTTAAATAATGAAGATGACTAGAAATATAGCTTAGTACTCAAGAGCACTCATTGTTATTCCAAAGGACACAAGTACCATTTCCAGAAACCATAACATATAGCCATCTTCTGTAACTTGAGTTTCAAGGGAGATGCTGCCCTACCCCAGCCTTTGCAGGTACTGTGCCCAGGTGGCTGGAGGAAAACAGCCATATACATTAAATAAAAAAAAATTAAAAATGAAATTCTCTACAATCGTGTCACAGCCCTGTCATAGACATCAGGTAGACCTAGTTAAGATTAACTCCTGGTCCTGCATGGAAGCAAACGTGACCTTCCTGTGAGGCATCATGTTCAGAGGTTAAACTTAGCCATATTCTGAGGTTGAAATAGCTCACAAGGACTGGTTGTCTAAGAACAGAGTCCAGGGTGCAGATGTGTGAATTGTCCTTGATGTTTTCTGTATTTGTGTCTTCTGTCCTTTGTATGTGTGAGATTCATTGACTCTGATACATCTTTAAAAAATATTGAGAAATTTTATACTGTATGTTATAATTTATGGTCCAAGAGATAGATTTTTCTGTGTAAGTCTTCATCTGTCTTAGTGGCTGCACTTGCATTCTGCTGTCCCTATTTAAATTGCTTGAAGTATGTGCTTGGACCTGTTCCTAAAAGAGACTTAAGTATAGTATCATGCATGGGATGGAATATCTGTTCTAGATTGTCTTCTTCTTGCAGATATTTTCAACTTGGTCTTTTGGGCATCTTCCCCACCCTGCTGCCAAATAAATCACACACAGAGGAATATTCTTATTTGTGAATACCTGCCCTTCCTTAACGTGGCTTGTTTCTAGCTAGTTTTTCTTATCTTTAAATTTCCCCATCTACCTTTAGCCTCTGGGATTTTTCTATTCCTTACTTCTGTGTATCTTACTTTCACTCTTGCTCTGTTTTAGACTATGTGGATGTGCCTTGCTTTTCTTATTCCTTCATGTCCCCTGCTGAACTTCTCATATTTATTCCCTCTGCCTTCCAGCCCTGCCTATCCTTTCCTCTGCCTTGCTATTGGTCAGTCAGTACTTTATTAGACCATCAGGTGCTCTACACATGCAAATTACCACAGCTTCACAGAGCTAAACTAACTCCACAGTAAAGAATGTAAATCATCTTTCCCATCATCATTTAATATATGTTCCATGGCATAAGAAAATTAAGATAACTTAAATAAATTTCCACAACATCACCTCTTTGAGATTAGCTCGTTCTTAAAGATACTTGGGTTCATTAATCATTTAAATATGTGGAGTGTTTTTGGTTGTGAGCCTAGCCTTTAACGGCTGAGCCATCTCTCCAGCCCTTAGAACAGAGAGAAGCGAATTCACCCCGCAGGAGCAGACGCCAGGAAATAATCAACTTGAGGGCTGAAATCAACAAAATAGAAACCAGGAAAACAATACAAAAAATCAATGCAACAAAGAGTTGGTTTTTTGAGAAAATCAACAAGATTGATAAACCTTTATCCAAATTAACGAAAAAGCAGAGACAGAACATGCAAATTAACAAAATCAGAAACGAAATGGGGAACATAACAACAGACACAGAGGAAATCCAGACAATTTTCAGGTCATACTTCGAAAATCTGTATTCCACAAAAATTGAAAATTCAAAGGAAATGGACAAGTTTCTGGATAACTATCACTTACCAAAATTAAATCAAGAACAGACAAACAACTTAAATAGACCTATAACCCGAAATGAAATAGAAGCAGTCATCGAAAGCCTTCCAACGAAAAAAAGTCCAGGGCCAGATGGATTCAGTGCAGAATTCTACCAGACATTCAAGGAAGAACTAATACCACTACTCCTCAAACTGTTCCACAAGATAGAAACAGAAGGTTTATTGCCAATCTCTTTTTATGAGGCCACAATAACTTTGGTACCCAAACCTCACAAAGACACAACTAAGAAAGAAAACTACAGACCAATATCCCTGATGAACATCGATGCAAAAATACTCAATAAAATAATGGCAAACCGAATTCAAAAATACATCAGAGAAATCATCCACCATGATCAAGTAGGCTTCATACCTGGATTGCAGGGATGGTTTAACATACGAAAATCTATCAACGTGATCCACCATATAAACAAATTGAAAAAGAAAAACCATATGATTATCTCCCTAGATGCTGAAAAAGCCTTCGATAAAATTCAACACCCTTTCATGATAAAGGTATTAGAGAGGTCAGGGATAACAGGAACATACCTAAACATAATAAGAGCAATATACAGCAAACCAACTGCCAACATCAAACTGAATGGAGAGAAACTTAAGCCAATTCCTCTAAAATCAGGAACAAGACAAGGCTGTCCTCTCTCTCCATATCTCTTCAATATCGTACTAGAAGTTCTAGCTAATGCTATAAGACAACAAAAGGAGATCAAGGGCATCCAAATTGGAAAGGAAGAAGTCAAACTGTCTCTATTTGCAGATGATATGATAGTTTACATAAGCGACCCAATAAACTCTACCAGGGAACTCCTACAGCTGATAAACACCTTCAGCAAACTAGCAGGATACAAGGTAAACTCAAAAAAATCAGTAGCCCTATTTTTTTCAGACGACAAAGAGGCAGAGAAAGAAATCAGAGAAACATCACCCTTTACAATAGCCACAAGCAACATAAAGTATCTTGGTGTAACGCTTACCAAACAAGTAAAAGATCTATATAATAAGAACTTTGTGACTCTAAAGAAAGAAATTAAAGAAGATACCAGAAAATGGAAAGACCTCCCATGCTCTTGGATAGGTAGGATAAACATAGTAAAAATGGCAATCTTACCAAAAGCAATCTACAGATTCAATGCAATCCCCATTAAAATCCCACCACAATTCTTCACCGACCTTGAAAGGATAATAATCAACTTTATATGGAAAAACAAAAGACCCAGGATAGCCAAAACAACCCTATACAATAAAAGAACATCAGGAGGCATCACCATTCCTGACTTTAAGCTCTACTATAGAGCTATAGTTCTGAAAACAGCCTGGTATTGGCATAAAAATAGACAGGTAGACCAATGGAATCGAATTGAAAATCCTGATATTAATCCACACACCTATGAACACCTGATTTTCGACAAAACAGCTAAAATTATACAATGGGGCAAAGATAGCATCTTCAACAAATGGTGCTGGCACAATTGGATGAGGGTGTGTAGAAGACTGCAGATAGACCCATGTCTGTCGCCATGCACAAAACTCAAGTCCAAATGGATCAAAGACCTCAACATCAATCCAGCCACATTGAACCTCTTAGAAGAGAAAGTAGGAGGTACCCTTGAACAAATTGGTATAGGAGACCGCTTCTTGAACATAACTCAAGGGGCACAAACACTGAAAGAAACAATTAATAAATGGGACCTCTTCAAACTTAGAAGCTTCTGTAAGGCAAAGGACACAGTTGACAAGACCAAACGGCAGCCCACTGACTGGGAAAAGATTTTCACTAATCCTATATCCGACAAAGGGCTGATCTCCAAAATATACAAAGAACTCAAGAAACTAGTCAACAAAACACCAAATAACCCTATTAGAAAATGGGGTACAGAACTGAAGAAAGAATTCTCAATGGAGGAAATCAAAAAGGCTGAAAGACACTTAAGAAAATGCTCCACATCCTTAGCTATCAGGGAAATGCAAATCAAAACAACTTTGAGATACCATCTTACCCCTGCCAGAATGGCTAAAATTAGAAACACCAGTGATGACTTATGTTGGAGAGGATGTGGAGAAAGTGGAACACTCCTCCACTGCTGGTGGGAGTGCAAACTCATACAGCCACTTTGGAGATCAGTATGGCGGTTCCTCAGGAAAATGGGAATTAGTTTACCACAGGACCCGGCAATCCCCCTCTTAGGCATATACCCAAAGGATTCACATCAATGCAACAAAGACATCTGTTCAACTATGTTCATAGCAGCACTATTTGTAATAGCAAGAACCTGGAAGCAACCTAGATGCCCTTCAATTGAAGAATGGTTAATGAAGATGTGGCACATCTACACAATGGAATACTACTCTGCAGAAAAAAATAATGGTATCTTGAAATTCGCAGGCAAGTGGATGGCACTTGAAGAAACCATCCTGAATGAGGTAACCCAGTCACAAAAAGAGGAACACAGTATGTACTCACTCATATATGGATTTTAGACCTAGATCAAAGGATCACCAGCCTATAATTCACATCACCAGAGGAACTAGGATACAAGTTGTATTCTAAGAGATTCATATAAAGTCCCTCACAGAACTGGGAAGGGACAAGTCCCCCAGACCTCAGGTATAGTGGGGGAGGACAGCTAATGGAGAGAGAAGTAGGAGAAAATGAGAGGGGAGGAGAGGAAGGCATGTGCGACCAGGAGGATTGAGCCTGGTTAGGAATGGAAAATAGGAAAGAGAGAGAGAGACAGAGACAGAGAGAGAGAACATAAAAGAGGGAGCCAATATTGGTTTGAAGATAAAGTTGAACACAAAGAAAGGTCGAGGGAACTACAAGACTGCTCCCAACTAACAATCTCAGCTTCCGTGGAAAGGCTATCATAAATGCCCTTCCCGGAGAGTGAGATCAACAACTAACTTCTCCATGGAGTCCTCAACTAATGCCTGTTGAAAACAGGAGCAAACACCCATACATAAACACTGAGTCAAACTAGAACCCAGAAGCAGATGGAGAGGACAAGACCATGCGGTAGAAGTACATAGAGACAGCTTACCTGAACAAGGAGGAGCTAAGGGCCACTAGACTGATAGCTGGGAAGCCAACAGGGGTCTGACTCGGACCCCCCCTGAATATGGGTCTCAGCCAGAAGGTCTGAGCAGTCTAAGAGACCTCAGACAGTGGAGCCAGGATGTATCCCTGGTGCACAAAAGGACTTTGCAAACATATCCCCCATGGAGGGATAACTGCCTTATTCTAGAGATAGGAGAGAAGCCCTAGTCCCTACTTCACAGGACCTGTCAGATCTACATGACCCCAACTGGATGGCATTCCCCTACATATTGTATTGTGGTGGGGGGTTGGGAGGGGAGGGTGTTTAGAGTGCATGGGAGAGGGTAGAGAGGGCAAAAGGGAGGGAAGGAGGGAGGGAGGGCTTGGGGGGAGGGAGGGAGGGAGGGAGGGGGAACTGGGATCGACATGTAAAATAATTAAAAAAAAAAAAAAAAAACGCTTTGACTCCAAAATTTAAGTTGAAGAACAAGTTACTGGGGAAAAGTATTTCTATTTTTGTTTCCACAGAAAATGAAAAGATGTGGATTCCTTCCAGACTAATGTGGTTTGATCACACCAGACCGCCTGAAACAGAGTACAAGCTGATCCTACATTCCAAACAGCTGGACAAAACAGCCCTACAGACTACAGCTAGGATATCTGAATCTTCTTCGAATCCCCCAAGACAGCGCCCCTTACCAGCAGGAAGTAGTTTGGAAAGAACGACGCCCAAATTCCCAAATATTGTGTATAAATGTTTGTTTTCATTTAATTAGACTTTGTTATATAAAATTAAATAAAAAATACTCTATATGCAAAAAAAAAAAAAAAAAAAAAAATAAATATGTGGAGTGAATTCTTCCTGGGAAGACATATTAAGGCTATAACAGTTATATCTCTACAATTACAGAAAATGTTTCTGAGACAGCACTCTTTTGTTGATGCAGCTGTCTTTGGTTCCTAGCTTTATGTTTTCTAGGTCAATGAACTTACTTAGTCTTAATTTGCAAATTTAAACTTTAAATTAATTGGCTGTACCACCTCTGAGTTTTCAAATTACAATTTTGAGTCCTGTAGTCAACTAGCAATTGCAGTTACCAGTAAAGGAATTCTTGTGGAACATGTCTCCTGCATTCAAATCCAAATAGGAGGAATACTTTCTTGTGTACACTATAGCAGGAAATGGTAGGCAATCAGTTGCTGGATTTACCATGCAACTGGAAATTATCCAGAAGGTGGTAGCTTTAGTAATTTCATGAATTTCCAAGATTGGGATTGTGGTTGTCAGTCCTAAATGCCCTGTTGATTTTGTTCATTAAGTTCTTGAGTTACACTGTATTCCTCTTGTGGATTATTTTTCTGATTAGCCTCCTTCATCATTTTTATAATTCCTTTAATTACCAAATCCATTGGTTCACATTATCAAGGGACTTGCTCTTGGATGTGGCACAATTCTGCAATCAACCTTGGATAAATCTCTTTTTCACATGAAAGACAGGACTTTGAAACATGCTATCTTGTACTTTCTACTCACCATATCCTGTCACTCATGTCTACTTAGCCAATCAGAGACTCAGGAAGATCTGTTTAACTGAAGGGAGGATTCTTCTAGGACCCAGAGTTCTGCTTTAGTTCCACTTGTGAGGAATTCTAATGTTTTGTGTGCACTTTTCTTTGGGCTCTGCTGTGGGTTGAGTGCTTGAAAGCCCACAACCTCCCATGGTAATATAGGACCCACTGTCCCAGAAGGGAAGGAGTGGCTTGGAAAGGTGTGTGTGATTCCAATGTTCCTAGATTGAGAATTGCAGCAGCTGATGCTGAGCCCCGGGGAGCTGTTCCTTCCCCAACTGGGTGGGAACCAGCAGCCAGAAACTGGTTGTGCTTGCTTCTTGCCTAGTGATGTGCATCCTATATCTGCTTGTCCTTTTTCTTCCTTGCAATTCCATTGGGCAGGGGAACAGACTTTGATCACATCACACTGTTGGAATTTGCCTGTTCATAGTGTAATGGCAGAGCATCTTGATCCAGACTGTGAATAGAATATGCCTGATTTTGACATTCCTTTGAATTGCTGATAACTGTTGTGCTGGATTGTCAGCATGGAAGACATATGTGCCCAATTCAGAGAGAGCTCATCTCTCTAGTATGTTCCAGAAGTTCTGAACTTTTAATATTTAACATTTAGGTTCAGGATTTATCTGGAGTTAATTGTATTGAGCTTGTAAATTGTATCTCTTATGGACAGCAGTAATCCACTACTAAAGTGTTTTGTAGAGAGTATAACAGATGACATAAAAACATACCATATCTTAGGAGAGAGACATTAAGTCACATAAAGTATAATTTAGTTAATTTAGGGCTGCTTCCTGAATAGCCCAGAATTCTTTGACCTATATGCTAACCACACCTATTAGAAATTGATATGTTAAGATGTAAATGTTTTTTCATCAGGATTAAAAGCATTTGAGCTGCATTTCCATAATGAAAGAGAAAATCCTGATTTTACAACCAGTGAAATGCCAACTGAACATCAAAGAACAGTCCTCTAAAGTGCTGTTCAAGGTTCATAACAGGGTTGAACCAAACAATAAATCCTGTTGTAAGTTAAAGTTTAATTTATTCTAGAACAGTATATCTCCAGGTTTTCTGAAAAACGGATGGGAGGAAAGGCCAGGTTTATTGATTGATGTCACTTGAACCCTGTCTGTAGCATAACAAGTCATTGCCCTCATTATCTTCTTGACTAAACAACCTTAATTCTTGGATTGCTAGTCTGTAGCATCGCAGAGTTCTAAAATTACCAGTCTATACAACATAAGGCTGTGTCCAAGGCCCTGAACAAAAAAAGAAAAAAAATCATAAAGGATTTTCATGTGGAGCATGGATTCTTGTTTCAGAACCTAAGAAGAAAAACAGTGCACTGTATACACTTCAGGGAAAAACACTCTAGGCAATGGTGAGATTACAACTTGCAGCTTAAGGCAGTGAGATTCATGGGTCTCCATTAAAAGAAGGGCATGATGGTGTAGGTTGAGTGGCTTTCTGGGTTATTTTCCCACATGTATTCATTCCTTCAATGTGAATGACAACACAGAATTGGTGTGTGTGCAATGTAGGGAGGGAAGCTTTCACTACTCGGTGTTCAGTTTCCAATTAGGGTGATCTCCTGTATTGATGTTTAGAGTCAGAAAACACAGATGTTTATGATTCATAATAGTAACAAAATTATAGTTAGGAGGTAGTAGTGACAGCTATTTTATAGTTGTTAGGTTGCCAGAACAGGAAGAACTAACTGTGTTACAGTGACACAGCATTAGGAAACTTGGGAACCAGTTGTTTAGATTAATGAGTCCTAGGGCTCAGGCTTGCCTCACACTATCTAATTGAGGAGTTGTTTGTAATTTTATACAGCTGATTAATCCTGGGAAGACAGTTTACATTGCGTTCAGGCAGGACATTGATTATTGTGTGAAAAGAAAAAAATACCACAGTGAACCTGCTACTTCCAATCCCTCCAGCATTTATGGTGGACTTACCCATGAAGATGGACCTGTGTATGAATGGTGTTCACTTACCAACTGTAAGGCAGTGGTGGTAATAGAACAAAAAGGGAGGGGTAAGGAGGAGTTCAGATTCCCTGCTTTTGTGGTAGTTGACATTAGCACTGAGAAATGAGGCAATCATTTTTTTTTATGCCAGAGCTTTTACAGTTGAGTATATATCATATTGTGTAAATGTACCCCATTTCTTTTAAAATCAGTTCTCCAGTTAAGGGAATACTTGGTTCTTTCCAGTTTATGGTTATAATGGATAAAACCTTGGTGTTCATTGTGGTAGAAGGGAACAACTTTTGGGTTTATGACTAAGGGTGGTACAGCTGGACATTGACATAAATATACTCTCAGTTTTCTGAAGAATGATGATACTTATTTCCTTAAAGGCTGTATTAAATTGCACTTTTAAAAGGAGTGGAGGCTTGTTGTCCTTGCTTACCTTCCTTACCAGCATGAGCTGTCACTTACATGTTTAATATTTACCATTCTCAAAGTTGTAAGATGGAATAAAAAGTAGTTTTCATTTGGAATTCTCTGATAGCTAATTGTGTCAAACATTCCTTTAACTGTTTCTTAGCTACTTGTCATATATCTGCTCAGAAATCTTGGCTTACATACATATGCCATTTTTTATTTGGATTATTTACATTTTTAAATGTAGGCAGGTGTTTTGTTCTAACTGCAGCTCTCCAATAAAGACACTGAGGCTTATATCAATTATACATGGCTCTAGCTTATTACCAACTAGCTCTTCTAACTTAAATTAACCCATTTCTATTTGTTTATGTGATTCCCAGGGTTCATGACATTAGCCTGTTCATCTTCTCTTGCTACCTTTTTGTCTGGTCCATGACTTCACTGACTCCACCCTTTTTTCCTGAATTATCCTAGTTTGGTCCCGCCACCAATCTCTTCATGCCCTGCAATAGTATTTTGAGCTCGGTTTTAACGACTGAGAGTAAAACAAATTCATATTATACAGAAAACATTTTTCACAGCATACAACGTTTAGAATTTTTTAGTTCTTTATTTCACCTCTACTGGATGTGGAGTTGTTAAAAAATTTCCCCCATTTCTTAAGCTGACCTTTTGCCTGATAGAGTGTCCTTGGTCTTACACGATCCTTGCAGTTTCATGGTGTCCCATTTATTAATTGTTTTTCTATTCAGAAAGTTGTCCCCTGTGCCAATGTATTCAAGGCTTTTCCCCACTTGGTCTTGTTTCTGCTTCAGTGTGTCTGATTTTCCGTTGGGGACTTTCACATGCTTGACTTGAGTGTTGTGCAGGGGGATCTATATGAATCTATTTCAATTCTTCATGCAAAAATTCAGTTTCACTGGTACAATATGTTGAAGGTGCTGTGTTTTTTTCCCATTTTGTATTTCTTAATTTCCTTATCAGAAATCAACTGTGCACCTGTGTTTTGATAGATGCTAGAGTCTTTAATTCCATTCCATTGTTGAACATGTCTGTTTCCCTGACAGTGCCATGGTATTCCTTAACGGATGTTTTACCTATATTTTTTGTTATTCATATGAAGTTTCAAACTCTACTTTATAAGTCTTTGATGAAGTGTGCTGTAATTTTTATGGGTATTGTGGTGAATTGTAAATTGTTGTTAGTGGGATGTCCTTTTGACTGGCTTAATGCTATTGATCATGAGTATTGGAAATCTTTCCATCTGCTCATATCTTCTTCAAACTCTTCCTATACATAAATCTTTTTATCATACATTGTCTCACTTGTTTGTTAAGAATTTCTCTTTTTGTGTGTGTCTTTTGTCTTATTTTTTTAATTTATTTTATATAACCAAGTCCATTTAAACGAAAACAACCATTTATAGGCAATGTTTGTGAATTTGGACGTTGTTCTTTCCAAACTACTTCCTGCTGGTAAGGGGCACTGTCATGGGAGATTCGAAGAAGTTTCACAAATCCTGGCTGCAGACTGTAAGGCTGCTTTATCCAGCTGTTTTGAAAGTAGGATCACCTAAGTCCTCTTTTTAGGTGGTCTGGCTTGATCAAACCACATTAGTCTGGAAGGAATCCACAACTTTTCATTTTCTGTGGAAACAAAAATAGAAATCCTTTACCCCAGTAACTTGTTCTTCAACTTAAATTTTGGAGTGAAAGCATTTTTTTTTTTTTTTGGTAATTTAATTTATTATTTTACATGTTGATCCCAGTTCCCTCTCCCTCCCTCCATCCCTCCCTCCATTCCTCGCTCCCTCCTTTTTTCCCTTTTACACCCTCTGCCCTATCACATGCTCTCTAACCACCCTCCCCTCCCATCCCTCACCCCAATTCCATATGTAGGGGAATGCCATCCAGTTGGGGTCATGTAGATCTGACAGGTCATTTGAAGTAGGGACTAGGGCTTCTCTCTTGTCTCTAGGTTAAGGCAGTTATCTGTCCATGGGGGATGTGTTCCCTTTTGTGCACCAGGGATACATCCTGGCTCCATTGTCTGAGGTCACTTAGACTGCTCCGTCCTTCTGGTTGAGACCCATATTCAGGGTGGCCTGTGTCAGTCCCATACTGGCTTCCCAGTTATCAGTCTGGGTGCCCATTAGATCCAGAAAGAGGAGTTTTTAACGCAAAGCTGGGAGGTATTGGGGAAGGCTAACTGTTCCGAATCTGGGGCTCTGGTAATCATCCCAGGTTATAAATATCAGACCATAAACATCTGCTTATCTCAGTTCCTGTAGTCTGGTTCATCTCAGTTCCTGGGGTGAGTGGAACACACTGCTTGTTAAGCAATTTTCTGTTTTACCAAGATAAGGCTCAAATAGAGTTTTAAGTTGTAAGTAATTCTACAAGAGTATGTGACTCAAGGCTGGCTGTGACTCGAGTGCAGCTCCCAACATCTCCCCCTATTTTATTATTTTTTCTGGAGGGTCTGTCTTAAGCTATGTGGTGGGCTCCCACAATCGATACCCTGGGGATGTGCTTGTCACTATGTGACAAATGGGTAGGACCTCTGACTTAGGCTACATAGGGTGCATGCACCTTCAGGACTCAAGGACATGGTCAAAAATCAGGCAAGAAACTCAGGCAAGAGGAGTGGGATCCTGAGAGAGGGCCCTTTGCTACTCCCTTCATTGAGGAACCTACAGCCAAATAGGAGGGCCTGCATCTGATTTGTGACACCATGATATTTCTGTCATTGACATCTCCATATTTGAGGGAACCAGGTCCTCTGTTGTTCGAGTCCTGTGAAATCAAGTCCTTGTCTAGGGGGATCAGAAGTGGCATTGTCACCATCCTCAAAAGGTTCCTCAGCGGAGTTCTATTCCTTTACCAAAAGCTGATGATAGTGTAAAGAAATAGGTTTTTCAATCATGGATACAATTTGAGTTTTGATCAATCAAGTTAATTTCTGGAATGCACTAGGCCCAAATGTCAGCAATAATCCTACAAATTGTCCCAGGAAAGAAGGAAGTAAGGGAGAAAGCCAAGCGGAGGTGGAAAACCATTTTTTATACCAGGACTCGGTTTGTCCCCACTGTCCTTTACATTCCTCAAGACTTTTCTGTACTATATCTAAGCTGTCTTCCACTAAGCCACTCTTACCAGCATAAATGAAACATTCCTCTTTGAGTGCTGCACAAATTCCTCCTTGTTGTAAATACAATAGGTTTAAGCCTTGCCTGTTCTAGAGAATGACCCCTGAAAGAGAGCCAGAAGGGGGGTAGTTATGCTTTCAAGGTCTCAGGGCTGGTTTTCCTCTGTTCCACACATCTCACCAAATAGTCTGGCAGTCACTGGGCCTCATCTTCTTCCTGCCAGAAAACACAAATTTGCCAAGCCCCCTCAACCCCATATTAGGACAGGGTTGGGTTCTTTCCATAATCTCGTGCATGGATCTTTCCATTTGACTTGAGTAAATGTCTCTTGAGTTCCATCATATTAGAATCTGTCTGCCACAGATTGCTCATAGGTATCCATATTCAAAAAATTTAAAATGAAGAGTGCATGATTTAGAATCATGTGGAGACTGGGGACATGAATCCCTTCTCCTAATAAGTTGCATTTTTAAGGAGCTATGAGGATGCTCCACAATTCTTTGCTCTTGAGTATTATAAGAAATGCCTGTTATATGATTTATTTTTTATTGGGCACAAAACATTGAAATGCTTTATTAGTATATCCAGGACCATTGTCTGTCTTTATAATTTTTTGGAACTCCCATGTAAGCAAAACATTTTAAACAGTGACTTATCACATGCTTAATGGCTTCTCAAGTTTTTGCAGTGGCCATTAAGAAGCCTGAATATGTATCAACTGTCAAATGAACATACTTTAATCTGCCAAATTTTGCAATATGAGTAACATCCATTTGGCATAAATGATTAGGAAGCAGGGCTGAGGATTTACTCCTGTATTAGTTACTGGTAAATATTGTGGACACACATCACTTGCATGTTCCTGAAGCCTTTTCAATCACAAATATAGGGGAATTTCAGGGAGAGGTGGAGGGGATCACATGTCTTGCCTCCAGTAGTTCTTTAACTAGATGGGAAGCCAAAAGAAGTTTTTCTGCGGTTCAGAGTCATTGTTCCATCCACATTGGATGTCAGAAATCCATGCAATGGGAACGGGGGCTGGCAATGCAAAAGCAACCCTCCTTAAAATGGCTAAATCATTTTCTATCTCCTTGAGTGTCTAATGGGAGTGTGGCCACAGAGCAAACTTTTCCTTGCTCCAGCTTACCTGTCACTTGTTGTTTGTCCCAGCCCATTTTACATATCATTTGGAGAGCTTTGTCTCTTGGCGGAGTGCCTTGGGTGAGGGTTTGGGTAATAAGGACAACTCCCATCTCATGTAAGAGGCCCCATCCCCACAATTTAGGGGAGAGGCCAGCCAGGATATAGGCCTAGAAGTAACCTGAATGGCCTTCAGCATCTTTCTACTTAAACCAAACTGTTTCCTTATACTATTACTATTTTGATGATGAAATCTATGTGACTGCTGAGCTAATTCTACCTGAGATAAAGGGACTGTCATCTGACTCATTACTTTACCAGTAGAACGGGAAGGTTTGAATGAGCTCTTATATGACCCACAAAGCAATATGCCTTTATTTGATGAATGACACTATGCTCAAACAGTAATTTAACCTGATTATTACTTTCAGTGTATGGAACCATCTCTGTAAATTGAAGAGGTCTGAAAATATAATGACTAACAGTATATAAGTTAGATGAATCTTTCATTAGAAGCTGAAAAAAGATTGCAATAGCTTGTAACTCAACTATCTGAGCTTAACCTGGATCTGTCTGTACTACATATTCTATTCCCATCAATAAATAACATAAGCTGCTTTTCCATCAGAACAACCATCAGGAGAAACTAACATAGCATTTTTTTTAAACAGGATTACTCTTTACAATTTTAGGGAATACAAAAGGATGTATTAGTACAAATTGTAATGTCTATGAACTGATTATCAAATTTTTCCAAAAACTGAGCAAACCTGATGGACCAAAAATTATAAATAATAAAAGCTTGAAAACTTAGGCCCTAATTATATATATATATAGAAATAAAACTTCTAATGATAAAAGAAAATTAAATCCTTAAATCAGGAGTGCCAGGGCTGGCCCCTGAGCCCACTCTCAGAAAAGGGGAGGTAACTACTCACCATCTAAGTAAACATTCTTTGCCTGTTAATTGCTGGTTGTAACGATTTAGAAATAACTATTAACTTAATATTTGGTATAGGGAACATGTATTATGCTTAGTTATCTGGCAAAATATCTCTTAGTCTAAATACAGCATTTTGTACCATACAAGCTACTGCTTTAAAATAAGGATTTAACACTTTAACTGAGGCAACAGGTAAATGCCACCATAACAATAGTCGCCTTTGCCATAAGACAGAAAGAATTCTGACTGTGCTGTGTGGGAAGGAATAAGCCTCCCATGGTCCTGCATAGTCAATATAGCATATCTGCTGATGCTGGATTGCATTCTCCAATTGTAAGAGAACTTGTCTACTCTCTTCTGTTAGCTGTCTTGGTGAATTGGGATCACTATCTCCTTTCAGGATATTGCTTTAAGGTTTCAAATCACCAGTAGGTGCTTCTTAAAAAAGGATGCAACCATTACAATATTTCCTAAATAACTTCTGAAAATCATTCAATGATTATAAGCTGTCTTTTCTAATTTCTAATCTTTGAGGCCTAATTTCTTTAGGATGTAACATAAGTTCCAAATACTTTTGAAAACTTTCTACTTTGACCTATAAAGCTTTCATTAGCTGACCTGGTCTCATTTGCATTTTCACTGACACCTTTCTAGGTGCAGGGGGTGGGGTGGGGTAGGGAGGGGCTACAGGGTCCACAGTTCCCAGAGGCTTTTTCTCAATAGCTGACAAGGTCTCATTTGCATTTTCACTGACACATCTCCAGGTGGGGCCTAACAGAGCCTGCAGTTTCCAGAGGCCTCCTTTTAATAGCTTTTCTCAAATCTTATATAAAACTCCATTCTTTCGATTTCTTTTTTAACCACCAAAATTTAGGAAGATTTCTTTATTCTCTCCTCTGTTAAACTCTTCTGAGACATCCATACAGATTGCTCTGTCTCTCAGGCCATTCTGGCTTTGACCATTTCCTATTGTTTCATTCTGCAAGACAGTGATGGGAGATGCAGATCTCCAACCCTTTCAATTAAGATATGACCTGATATCTCTCTCTCTCTGTGTACTGTTTTTTTTTTGTTTGTTTGTTTGTTTTTTGTTTTTGTTTTTGTTTTTTTTTTTTTTTTTTTTTTATATCCCAAGCAATTCAAGTAGTACCTATTGTTGGGATTCACAAATTCACATATTAACAATCACACTTCAGACACCCACCTGTGTGGCCATACCATACATAGATAGCATACATACATTTTTCAGCTCTCCATTTCTTTAGAACAAGATTATTTTGTTGAAATAAAACATCCTTAATTGAAATCACTTATAATATGGCTGCTATAGATAACCCTTAAATTATGAGCATTCAAAATCTGAACAAATTTCAATAAGTTCAGCAGTTTCTGACAGGCTGTATCAATTTTTCCATACACCTGGCTGGGTGTTAGCCACAGCAGTAGTCCCTAATGTTTAGAGCCTCCTTAAGTAGTCTATTAAGATCCTCACCCACATTTTGCCATATCAGGGGATGAATATCTCGTCCTTCAAGAAAAACCTAATGACAATTTTTAGAAACAAAAGCAAAGAAACTTGCTAACTCTTTATATGAAAGTCTAATTCCTGTTTCTCGAAATGAAGCCTTGAAGTCTCTAATGAACTTCACTCCCTTGGACAAATATTGACCCATTATTACTGAACAGAATGATTGGGAAATCACCAGAAATCACCGTGATCATGAGCAGTGAGGACGGATTCCAAATAGCCTTGTTGCAGCTCGCAGGTCTGCAGGTCCTGCACTCTTCTCTGTGCCCACTACCGACTTTCTTCAGGGTTGGGGGACTCCATTTTGTAAAAGCCCTACCTCAAGCAGGATGTTTGGCATCAATTGCTCCCACCAGCAGGGCCTAGTTATTTGTGGGTCAAGGTGGGCTAGAACCTGAAAATAATGGGAGAGAAAGAAGGAACAAGAAGAAGCAATGCTTGTCAAGGCCTAAGTTTATTAGACACAAAGAGGATTTTTTAAAGCAAAGTGGGGAGCAATCGGGGAGGGTAACTGTACCGACTCTGGGGCTCTGGTTGTCCCAGGCCATAAACATCAGAATATGAACATCTGCTTTTCTCAGTTCCTGGTGTATGGTGCATCTCAGTTCCTGTGGTGAGTGGAACAGACTATTTGCTAAGGAGTTTTCTCTTTTAGCAAGATAAGGCTCAATTAACGTTTTAAGGTGTAAGTAATTCTGCAAGATTCTGTGACTCAAGGCTGGCTCCTAACACACTCATTACTTTAACAACATAGAAAGCCTCATTGAGATGATTGATGTCCTTAACTCCAATCCTACACATTTCCTTTGCATAACATAAAGCAATTCATATTGTAGGAAACTCACAATATTAAATATTCACAGATGAAAACATGTTTCGTTAAAGGGTTCGTTTAATGTCAATTATTTGATGTCAGTGCATGGATTTTGTGTCTGATCACACTTGTTCCCAAGAATGTTAGACCCTTGAGTTATTCTTGAAGCAGGAAATACAGAATGTTCTCATAATCCTGACATAGGTCCTGGCAATGAACTTTCTATATATTTTCTTGTCCGTATCTCCAACCCTGTACATATCAGACATCCTTTGTCTATCATCTTGATATGAAGTGATAGGGAAGAACTCATGAAAGAGAAAATCAAAATCATGCAAACAATTTGATGGAGATTTTAGCCTTCAAACTTTATTTTCAACAAACAAAATGGATTTTTGTTGAACAGGGTCTTACTAAGTTCACTAGACACAAGATAAGTGACAAATATTTCAGTCTTTCTGATGTAATCTGCAACCCAAGAGAGAGAGAGAGAGAGATCATGAGAGAGAGGGAGATGAAAGAGAGATAATGGGAGTAAAAGAGACATCACCCCAAGCTTCTCCACCTTCTGGTTTTATGCTCTGTACCAAAGGCACTGTATATAAAGCTGGGGGAGAACCCTCCCCTATTACTGGTGGCTATGTCTGAAGCTCTGATTGGCTGAGTAACAGGACTAAATGAGCAGAAAATGCAAAGAACTTGAGGGCAGTGTTTGGATCAGGGCTACCAAATATTTTAAACTCTTTGTATAGATACAGAAGCCAGTAGGGTTTCCATGCAACAATCTAGGCTCCGTGGGTATGCCAGTGTTGTTTTAAGTAAGGCTTCTTCCTTCTTGCCAGGAATGATATGGGGAGGAAGGATTCAGGAGTTGGTGGGATCGCTTTTAGGAGGAGGTGTGGTTTACAAGTTCCCCTTAGGTGCCATTCTGTAGAGCATCACTTTGTGTAAAGCCTCAGCATTAACATTGAGCTGCATGTGGAGAGATGCTGGTTCAAGTCCTGCCAGTGTTAGGTAGCACCATTAAAAGCTCTGCACTGTGGTGTAAATGGGGACATTCCACTGGATTCACCTCAGTTCAGACTTCACCCAAAAAAAGGCCTATCATTGCCTCCCCAGAGTAGTGGAAAGGAACAAGGTCTGCAGAGAAATTTGGGAGCATGGTCTAAAAGGAGGAAGAGTTAGGAGAAAGAGAAGAGGAGAAGATGGGAGAGGAGAATAAGAGACATCAAGAAGACTGAGTTTTGGAAAGAAGAGAGAACAACAAAAGAGATACCATATTAGATGGAGATATTTTAGGTGTTATTATGGGAGATTACATTCTCCCAAGATAACTATCTCCTAAAATTTGTAATGAGAGCATTTGTTTCCCCTAACCAACTCATAGCCAAATCTCTGGAAGTTTGCCTACCCAATATAAGATTTTATAGTTTGTGGAGAAACAGTTCAAAGACTTCTGCCTATGAATGCTATCTCTCCTAAGAAGTACAGCTATGGATTAAAAGACAATAAGACTCACAATTATTCATCAAAAGATGAGTTTTCCATTGTTAACTTTCTTCAGGAAGGTGATAATCCATTTGTTAGAGTAGACTGAGGGATATTTGGATTGCAGTTCATCTCTTTTGTGGCAGCAGTCCAACATTAAAAATGAGACACCTAAAACCTTGCATACACAATGACGTTTCAGCATTTTATTATTCAACTCTGTGAAGAACTAAGGGATGAAGCAAGGAGTTTCACACAATCGTTTGGGATTCATGTGAGAGACAAGTTGTGTCGACTATGGAAGACCATTTCATCATCTGATTATGGTATTATTTAATTATTAAAATAGGACATTAGATAATCAATGATCAGTGGATTATTGTTCAACAATGTGGGACTCAAGTATTTTAGACCATCTAAATATTAATTATGTGATTAAATTATTTAAATAAATGATGACAGCATTGTTTACAAGTCTGGTTTGTAGCCACCTTAGGGAAGTGGATTATGTGACATCCATTATTTGACTATTTAGTTATAAAAAACAATGATTATATCATCCATGACACATGGAATTTCATCCTACCTTGTGGGGTCAAGTGCCACAGATATTCTAATTACATAATAAAAGTATTTTAATTGAAAATTCATGTTAATACCCAAGATAATGTAAATATTTGTATAATTAAGCAAACCATTATTCCACTATTCCATAAAGAGTCCTGTAAATCTCCCTCTTGGGCTGTTAATGTGCAATATCATCACAGTTTATGATTCATTGTTTCAATTGATGATGATTATGTCCTTCATGACTGGAGACTGGCCATTCTTCCCTGCCAGTAAAATGCTACATCACCTCTTTATTGTGACAGTTATTTAATTATTTAATTATTTAAATTATTTAAACGATGGACAATGACATCATCAATTATCATTTGGGTGCAAATATCTGTCAGGGACATGGTTAGAAAGATTGTAGACATGGAAATAGCAGGTTCTGAATGATCTATGCATCACCCAGATTACTAAGGATGTTGGATGATTGAGTCCAGAAGGTTGCACGGTGCCCTCCGAGAAGTACAAGGACTTCACCAAGGCCGGCACGGTGGCCTGGGTGTTGACTACTTACTCTTCCTCCACATCTTCACATCGGTTGAGATCTACCATGAGAAGAAGGAGTGGCACTAGGAGGTCGGCACCATCACCAAGACCTGGCAAAAGGATGACGACTCAGAACATGAAAGAACATCTCTCTCTCAGCTCTGCGGGTGATGCCTTTCCTGCAGCCATCTTTATAGCTGATAGCAACATTTTAGCAACTACTGCTATGCCAGGTATAGGCCCATCATCTCAGGTACTGCCACACCCCAACAGAGATTCAGGCACTGGGGATGATGTCAGGCTGACAGTGTTCACCAGGCAAGACAGTATGGTTATCTGATTATTAACTTATGGAATTCTAAAAACCCGTGATGACAGCATAGTTTATCATGTCTCCCATATCTGCCCAGGAATTGATGATACAAAAAGTTCAACTACTTACATATTTAAAATTGCTATTATTAAATTGTTTCATTATATAATCTGTGAACCCTGAAGTTTGGTGCCACCTTGTGTGACTCAATTGTGACACATGATTTAACTATCTGATTATTTCATTATTCAAATCTGTCTTTTACTACTCCAGGAAGAGTGGAGTCTGGAACCACCTTGTTGGTCTTAATTGTCTCTTGTGATTTCATTATTTATTTATTTAATAAATGGGGATATCATTTGTTATCTCTCTAGGACTGAATTACGAGGAATTATCTCATTCATTCATTTTTTTTGTTCAAATCTATGGTTAAAAACTCAATGATCTCTTCAGGTTTGAGCAATCTTGTAGAAGTCACATATAAAACATCCACTTGTTTAATTTTTACATTTAATTATTAAAATCTGTCATTATTTATTCAGGGATCACATGAGATTTGGGGCTCCTTATGGGAGTCAATCATGCCAGACCAACACAACATGTAATACTAAACTTACTTAACTGTGAAATTAGGAAATTAAATCTTAATTCATCATTTAATTAACATATTTAAAATAAAGGTGATGTTTTGGACCGTAAGATAGTTTGGAGTCAGATTTTTGGAGTTGATGATGTGACATCATCTCAGTACTTGACTATTTAGCTATTTAAATAGACCATTGCATCAGAAATAGTTTTACGAGGTTGGTGCCATCTTGTCAGAGTTAATATAAAACTCCAACTAATTAATTAGCAATTTAAGTTTTTATATACATAATTATTCCAGGAAGAGAACAGTCTGACTTCTCCATGTGGGATTTAATTATGCACTACCATGTCATCATTCAAATATTTTTCATTTTATATTAATTATTAAAATCGATGAAAATGTTGTCCTTCATTACTGGAGTCTGTCCATTCCTCCCTGGGTGTTAAATGTGTGGCATATTTAATTATCTAAGTATTACTCCTGGACAATCACTGGAGTTTGGTTCCATCCTATGAAAGTTGAGTATGCATGACTTTCAAATTATTTACTTATTTGATTACCTATATAATGCAGGTACCATCCATTATGGGTTTGGCTGCTGTGTGATTGACACATATAGGAGATTGGTATCAAAAGCAGTGCACAGAGAATGACAGACACTGGGATATTAATTGATTATTGATCACATAATAATAGATCTTTAACGATCCCTAAGCCTACACTTTCAAATGGATTTTCGCCTTCTTGAAGGAAGTTAACAATGGAAAACTCAACTTTTGATGAATAATTGTGAGTCTCATTATCTTTTAAACCATAGTTACTTCTTAGAAGTGAGAACATTCATATACAGAAGTCTTTGACCAGTTTTTCCACAGATTATATTCTCCGATATCAGGTAATCTTGAATTGGGTAACCAGTAATAGCTGTAGGCAAGCTTCCAGAGATTTGGCTATGACTTGGTTAGGGGAATGAGTTGCTGACATTAAACGTTTTAGGAGATAGTTATCTTGGAAGCTTTTCATGTCCAATGATAACACTTTATCGAAGCTGCTCTCTGGTATTTGGCCCATGATACCAGGATACAGAATGCAAGCATTGTTGCCAGGCAACCTTTATGATCCAACATTCTGTCACTTTCTAGTTCACCTCCCACATGCTAAAATTAGCATACCCAATGATGGACTAAATTTACAACCTCACTGATTTTCTCGCAAAAACGATGCAGGGCTCTTTTTTTGAGTTATACATATTTACCAGTCTCTCAAGCTACAACAAACCTATAGTTATATAAGCATGAAAAGGAAATAGTCATAGATTTAAATAATTAAGATATAATGAAGAATAATTGAATAATGACATGGTGGTGTGATGGGAGATGTCATTCTGTATATGTTTCTCATACTGGTTAATAATAAAGCACTGTTGGCCAATAGGAAAGGAAGATAGGAGGGACTAGGAGACAAGGAGGAAATAGGAAGTAGGAAGGAGGAGTCAAGATGGAGAGTGTGAAGAAAGCAGTATGCCGCCGGCTCCCTAGTAAGAAAAATACATAGATCAACAGAAATGGGTTAATAATTAAAGACAGAGCTAGCCGATAAGAAACAAGTAACCGGGCCAACAGTATTGTACCAAATACAGAGTCTCTGTGTATTATTTGGGGCTGGCGGCGTGGCGGCGGGACAAAACCAGGAGGCAGAAGGCGAAAAAAACCATACTTGTTACAGTGGTGCATACTTAAATCCCACATGGAGAAGTCAGACTGATTTCTTGCTGGAATCATGATTTATTTAAAAATTATATTGATAATTAATTAGTAGGCGTTTTATATTGACTCTGACATGATGGCACCAAATTCGTAAAACTATGGCTGATGAAAGGATCTATTGAAATAGCTAAATAATCAAGAAATGAAATGGTGTTACATCATCAACTCCCAAATCTGACTCCAGAAGGGACTTATGGTCCATAACATCATCTTTACCTTAAGCACGTTAACTAAATGATGAATTATTATTTATTTTCCCTATTTTACAGTTAAATAAGTAAGTATAGTATTAGATGATGTGATGGTCTGGCATGACTGACTCCCACAAAGAGATTCAAAACTCGAGTGATCACTGAATAAAAAATGACAGATCTTCATAATTAAATGAATAAAAATTAAACAAGTGGATGGTTTTTTGTACGTGACTCCTACAATATTGATCAAAACTGAAGAGATCCAAAGTCCAAAAGGGACTTACGGTCTAGAACATTACCTGTATTTAAATACGTTAATTAAATGATGAATTAATATTTAATTTCCTATTTCCTTAGATAAATGAGTAATTATAGTATTAGATAATGTGATGGTCTGGCAAGATGGACTCCATGAGGAGCCTCAAAACTCCAGTGATCACTGAATACATGCTGACAGATTTTCATAATCAAATGAGTAAATACTAAACAAGTGGATAGTGTTTTATTCATAAAGCCTAAAAGATTGCTCAATACTGAAAAGACATTGAGTTCTTAATCATAGATTTGAACAAAAAAATTAATGAATAAAGACATAATTTCTCATAATTCACCCCTGGAGAGATAACAAAATGATATCAACATTGATTTAAATAAATCAATAAATAATGAAATCACAAGAGACAATTTAACACCAACATGATGGATCCAGACTCCACTCTTCCTGGAGAAGAAAAAGACAGATTTGAATAGTGAAATAATCATATAGTTTGATCATCTGTCATGCTTGAGTCACACAAGGTGGCACCAAACTTCAGAGTTCACAGATTATATAATGAAACAATTTAATAATTACATCTTTAAAGTAGTAAGTCGTTGACCTTTTTTATCATCAATTCATGGGAAGACTGGCCAGATATGAAAAAGTATGGTGTAGTCAGGGAATTTTAAAATTCCATAAGTTAATCGTCAGATACTCACACTGTCTTGCCTGGTGAATTCTGTTTGCCTGGTATCCTCACCTGTGCCTGAATCTCTATTGTGTTGCTGTAGGACCTGAGGTAATTGGCCCATTCCAGGTTCTGGGTCATCATCCTCTCGCGAGGTCTCGGTGATGATGCCGATCTCCTTGTGCCACTAATTCTTATCATCATAGATCACAACCGATGTGAATGAAGATGTGTAGGAAGAGCAGGTAGTCAACACCCAGACCACCATGCCGGCCTTGGTCAAGTCCTTGTATTTCTCAGAGGGCACCATGCAATCTTCTGGACTCAATCATTTAGTATCCCTAGTCCCCAGGGAGATGCATAGATCATTCAGAAAATGCTCTGCCCTTGTCTACAACTTTCCTAACCTTGTCCCTGACAGATATTTGCATCCTAATGGCAATCAGTGATAGCAATGACTGTCATTTAAATAATTGAAAGAATTAATAAGTCAGTAATAGCTAACTGTCTCAATAAAGTGGTGATGTAGCACTTAACTGGCAGGGAAGCATGGCCAGACTGTAGTCATGAAGAATGCCAACATCATCAACTGTAACAATGAATCCTAAAATGTGATGATATTGCACATTAACTCCACAAGAGGGAGCTTTTGTGAAGTTAATGGAGGATTTTTGGTTTACATAACTATAGAGATATTTACATTATCTGGGGTATTAACACAAATTGTCAATTTATATACTTTAATTCTGTAATTAGATGATCTCTGGCTCCAAATTCCAGGTGTCATGGACGATATAAACATTGTTTTATATATTTAAATAATCAAATAATGAGTTCATGTAGCATCATTCAGTTCCAGTTCCCTAAGGTGGCTCCAAACCAGACTCGAGAAGGATGCTGTTGTGATTAATTTAAATATTTTAGCTATGTAATTCATAATTAGATTGTCTATAATAATTGCCTGCCTGGAATAATTGCCTGGAATCACAATGCACTGATCATGGATTATCTAATGTCCTATTTTAATAATCAAATAACAACATAATTAGAGGATGAAATGGTCTGCCATACTCGACACAATTGGCTCTCACTTGAATCCCATATGATTGTGTGAAACTCCCAGGTTCATCCCTTATTTAATCTCAGAGTTGAGTAATAAAATGTTTAAATGCTGAAATGTCATTTTGTATGCAGGGTTTTTAGAAGATAGCACATATTTAATGTTGGACGGCTGCCTCAAAAGAGATCGACTGAAATCCAATAATCACTAAGTCTAATCTAACAAATGGATTACCACCTTCCTGAAGGAAGTCAACAATGACAAACTGACCTTTTGATGAATAATTGTGAGTCTTATTTGTCTTTTGTTCCATAGTGTGACTTCTTAGGAGAGAGAGTATTCATAAACAGAAGAATTTGAACTGTTTCTCCACAGACTACGTTCTCTGATGATTAGGTAATCTTGAATTTGGTAACCAGTAAAAGCTGTAGGCAAACTTCCAGAGATTTGGCTATGACTTGTTTAGGCAAATCAAATGCTGTCATAAATAGTTTTAGGAGATCTTTTTCTTGGGACACTGTAATGTCCCATGATAACACTTTCTTGATGATGCTCTCTGGCCCTTGGCCCATGATATCAGGATACAGAATGCAAGCAGGGTTGCCAGGCAATATTTATGAACCAACATTTTGTCACATTCTAGTGCCCCTCCAACATGCTAAAAGTAGTCTACCCACCAATGAACTAACCTTACAGCCTCACTGGTTTTCCCAGAGAAACAAAGCAGGGCTCTTTCTTTTGAGTTCTACATATTTACCAGTCTCTCAAGCTACAACATGCCTATAGTGACAAAAGCATGAAAACAAAAGCATCATTATGCCATTCAAGTACATTTATAAGTATTTTAGACCTGTTTTTCTATGCTTCAATTTTCTCATTTCTAGATGGAAACAATAAAATTAATCACATCTAACATGATACTTTTCTCTTTATTGAAAATAAAATAAACTCCTCTTCAGTCTCTTACCTTTAGAGGAGCTTGATCCCATCTTTTCCCAGAGTTGTTTGCATTTGCATTTGGCTGATGACTAAGGATTTGGAGCCCTGTATTATGTTTATTTCAGTCATTTTGGATTCCTCAATTGATAGTTCTCTATTAAGTCCTGTACCACGCTTTCTTATATGGTTATTAAGAGTTATTTATTGTTGATGGTGTGTCATGTTATCAGCCAGACAGAGTTCATTAGATGAGATTCCATGATCAGGAGATTATTCAATTATTCCATTTCTAAAATCGGTGGTGACTGTGTCCTTCATGGGTCAGTTCTGTAGCAAGCTCTCAGAAACGGATGATGCGAACCAGCACAATTATTTTAAATCGTGTAATCATTCTATTGTTAAAAATCTATGATTACATAATCAGTTATCACTGGATAATGCAGTGTCCTTCATTCTCTGGGCACTGCTTCTGGTACTGGTCTCCTGCTGTGTCAATCGCACAGCACTCAAATGACGGATGACACCATCATTACTTATGCAATCAAATAAGTTAATAATTGGATATACTTGCATACTTAAGTTTCATATGATGGAATGAAACTCCAGTGATTTTCAAGGAAGTAGTACTTAGAAAAGTAAATAATGCCACGCGATTAACTCCCAGGGAGGAAGGGCTAGACTCCAGTCATAAAGAAGAATATCTTCATCGATTTAAATAATTAATATATAATGAAAAATTATTGAATAATGACATGGTGGTGCATACTTAAATCCCACACGGTGTAGTCAGACCGATCTCATCCTGGAATAATGATGTATTTAAAAATTTAAAAAGATAATCAATTAGTTGGCATTTTATATTAACACTTACGAGGTGGCACCAAAGTCCTAAACCTATCGAAGATGAAATGATTTATTTACATAGCTAAATGATGAAGTAATGAGATGATGTTGCAACATCAACTCCCAAAATCTGACTCCAAAAGGCACTTATGGTCCATAACATTACCTTTATTTTAAATACATTAATTAAATGATCACCACCAAGGTGAAGATGTGGAGGAAGAACAGGGAGCAAACACCCAGAAAACTGTGCCTGCTTCGGTGAAGTCCTTGTATTTCTCGGAGGGCACCATGGAATCTTCTGGACTCAATCATCCAGCAATACGTGTATCTGGGTGATTCATTGATCATTCAGAAACTGCTGTTTCCATTTCTACAACCTAACCAACCTGGTCCCTGACAGGCATTTTCACCCTAATCATAATCGATGATCCACTGTCTGCCGTTCAATTAATTTAAACAATTAAATAAGTCAGTAACAGCTAACCATCACAATAGAGAGGTGAGGTAGCATTTAACTGACAGGGAAGCATGTCCAGACTCCAATCATGATGGATGTCATCATCATCAATTGAAAAAATTAATCATAAAATGTGATGACATTGCATATTAACTCCCAAGAGGGAGCTTCACAGGACTCTTCATGGAATAGAGGGTTATTGGTTTACATAATTATACAACTAATTACAAATAATCAAATAAAGAGTTGATATAACATCATCCACTTTCATAAGGTGGCTCCAAACCAGACTCGTGAACAATGCTTGTCATCATTAATTTAATTACTTAATTAACTTAATTATATAATTAATATTTAGATGGTCTAAAATACGTGACTCCCACATCGTGGAACAATAATCCACTGATCATGGATTATCTAATGTCCTATTTTAATAACTAAATAATAACATGATCAGAAAAGTATATGGTCTGCCATACTCGACACAAGTTGTCACTCACCTGCCTCCCACAAGACTGTGTGAAACTCCCCGGTTCATCCCTTATTTAATCGCAGACTTGAGAAGTAAAACGTGTAAATGCTGAAATGTCATTGTGCATGCAGGGTTTTAGAAGATACCCCATATTTGATGTGGGGCAGCTGCCTCAGGGGAGATGAACTGCATTCCAATAATCACTAAGTCTACTCTAACAAATGGATTATCACCTTCCTGAAAGAATTTAACAACGGAAAACTCAACTTTTGATGAATAATTGTGAGTCTTATTATCTTATAATCCATAGTTTTACTTCTTAGGAGAGAGAGCTTTCATAAACACGAGACTTTGAACTGTTTCTCCACCAACTATGTTCTCTGATATTAGGTAATCTTGAATTGGGTAACCAGTAATAGCTGTAGGCCAATTTCCAGACATTATTCTATGACTTGCTTAGGGGAATCAAATGCTGTAATCAAAAGCTTTAGGAGATAGTTACCTTGGGAGATTGTAATGTCCCACAGTTTATCGAAGCTGCTCTCTGGTTCTTGGCCCATGATACCAGGAGGCAAGCAGGGTTGCCAGGCAACATTTATGATCCAACATTCTGTCCCATTCTAGTGCCCCTCCCACATGCTAAAGTTACATACCCACCAATGGACTAACCTTACAGCCTCACTGATTTCCTCACAAAAACAAAGCAGGGCTCTTCTTTTGTGTTATACATATTTACCAGTCTCTCAAGCTCACAACATGCCTATAGTGATATGAGCATGGAAATGAAAGCATCATTCTGCCATTCAAGTACGTTGATGAGTATTTAAACCTATGTTCTATGCTTCGATTTTCTCATTTCCAGGGTGGAAACAGTACCATTGATCGCCTCTACCATAATCCTTTTCTATTTACTGAAAAGAAAATGAACTTCTCTTCATTCTCCTACCTTTAGAACAGCTTGTTCACATGGTTTTTCAGAGTTGTTTTGATTTACATTTGGCTGATGACTAAGGATTTTGAGCACTGTCTTACGTTTCTTTCAGTCATTTTTGATTCCTCAATTGATAATTCTCTCTTAAGGTCTGTACCCCACTTTATGATATGGATATTTAGAGTTAGTTAGTGTTGGTGGTGTGTCATGTTTTCAGCCGAACAGAGTACATTAGATAAGATTCTCTGATCATGAGATTATTAAGTTACTCGATTTTTTAAACTGGAGTTGAGTGTGTCCTTCTTGGGTCAGTTTTGTTGCAACCTCTCAGAAACTGTTGATGCGAAACAATAAAGTTTTTTAAATCATTTAATCACTCGAACATTAAAAATCTATTATTATGTAATCAGTAATCACTGGATATCCCAGTGTCCCTCATTCTCTGGGCACTGCTTCTGGGACCAATCTCCTGCTGTGTCAATCGCACAGCAGCCCAACCTATAATTGTTGGCGCCATCATTATTTATGTAATCAAATCAGTAAATCATTGGATACTCCTGCACACTTAAATTTCATAAGACGGAACCAAACTCCAGTGACTGTCATGGGAGTAATACTTAGATAAGTAAATAATGCCACATGATTAACTCGCAGGGAGGAATGACCAGACCTCAGTCGTGAAGGACCACATCTTCATCGATTTAAACAATTATTATATATTGAAAAATTATTGAATAATGACATGGTGGTGCATACTTAAATCTCACATGTAGGAGTCAGACTGACCTCTTCCTGGAATAATGATTTATTTTAAAAAATAAATTGACAATTGGAATTAGTGGGTGTTTATAATAACAGTGACAAGATGGCACCAAAGTAGTAAAGCTATGGCTGATGTAATGATCTATTTAAATAGCTACATAATCTAGTAATGAGATGATGTTACATCATCAAGCCCCCCAACATCTGACTCCAAAGGGACGTATGGTCCATAACATCATCTTTCTTTCAAATACATTAAATAAATGATGAATTTTTATTTCATTTCTTATTTTACAGTTCAATAAGTAAGTGTATTAGATGATGTGATGGTCTGGCATGATTGACTCCCATAAGGAGGCTCAAAACTACAGTGATCACTGAATACATAGTGATAGATTTTCATAATTAAATGAATAAAAATTCAACAAGGGGATGGTGTTTTATACGTGACTCCTACAAGATTGCTCAGAACTGAAGAGGTCATTGAGTTTTTAATCATTGACTTGAAAAAATAAGTGAATGAATAATGAGATAATTTCTCATAATTCACCCCTAGTGAGTTAACAAAATGATATCAACATTGATTTAAATAAATAAATAAATAATGAAATCCCAAGAGACAATTAACACCACCAAGGTGGGTATAGACTCCACTCTTCCTGGACTAGAAAAAGACAGATTTGAAGAATGAAATAACCAGATAGTTAGATCACCTGTCACACTTGAGTCACACAAGGTGGCACCAAACTTCAGGGTTCACAGATTATATAATGAAACAATTTAACAATTACATCTTTACATATGTAAGTAGTGGAACTTTTTTGTCTAAAATACATGACATTGTGGAACAATAATAATTTTATATATTGAAAAATTATTGAATAATGACATGGTGGTGCATACTTAAATCCCACATGAATAAGTCAGACCCTTCTCTTCCTGGAATAATGATTTATTCAAACACTTAAATTTATAGTTAATAAATAGGCATTTTATATTAACTCAGACGAGATTGCACCAAACTCGTAAACCTATGGATGATGTAATGATCTATTTCTTTTTTTTTTAATTTTTTTTTATTTAATTTTATATAACAAAGTCCAATTAAATGAAAACAAACATTTATACACAATATTTGGGAATTTGGGCATCGTTCTTTCCAAACTACTTCCTACTGGTAAGGGGCGCTGTCTTGGGGGATTCGAAGAAGATTCAGATATCCTAGCTGTAGTCTGTAGGGCTGTTTTGTCCAGCTGTTTGGAATGTAGGATCAGCTTGTACTCTGTTTCAGGCGGTCTGGTGTGATCAAACCACATTAGTCTGGAAGGAATCCACATCTTTTCATTTTCTGTGGAAACAAAAATAGAAATACTTTTCCCCAGTAACTTGTTCTTCAACTTAAATTTTGGAGTCAAAGCGTTTTTTTTTTTTTTTTTTTTTATTATTATTATTTTACATGTCGATCCCAGTTCCCTCTCCCTCCCTCCCTCCCTCCCTCCCCCCCAAGCCCTCCCTTTCTCCTTCCCTCCCTTTTGCCCTCTCTAACCTCTCCCATGCACTCTAAACACCCTCCCCACCCAACCCCCCACCACAATACAATATGTAGGGGAATGCCATCCAGTTGGGGTCATGTAGATCTGACAGGTCCTGTGAAGTAGGGACTAGGGCTTCTCTCCTATCTCTAGAATAAGGCAGTTATCCCTCCATGGGGGATATGTTTGCAAAGTCCTTTTGTGCACCAGGGATACATCCTGGCTCCACTGTCTGAGGTCTCTTAGGCTGCTCAGACCTTCTGGCTGAGACCAATATTCAGGGGGGTCCGAGTCAGACCCCTGTTGGCTTCCCAGCTATCAGTCTAGTGTCCCTTAGCTCCTCCTTGTTCAGGTAAGCTGTCTCTATGTACTTCTACCGCATGGTTTTGTCCTCTCCATCTGCTTCTGGGTTCTAGTTTGACTCAGTGTTTATGTATGGGTGTTTGCTCCTGTTTTCAACAGGCATTAGTTGAGGACTCCATGGAGAAGTTAGTTGTTGATCTCACTCTCCGGGAAGGGCATTTATGATAGCCTTTCCACGGAAGCTGAGATTGTTAGTTGGGAGCAGTCTTCTAGTTCCCTCGACCTTTCTTTGTGTTCAACTTTATCTTCAAACCAATATTGGCTCCCTCTTTTATGTTCTCTCTCTCTGTCTCTGTCTCTCTCTCTCTTTCCTATTTTCCATTCCTAACCAGGCTCAATCCTCCTGGTTGCACATGCCTTCCTCTCCTCCCTCTCATTTTCTCCTACTTCTCTCTCCATTAGCTGTCCTCCCCCACTATACCTGAGGTCTGGGGGACTTGTCCCTTCCCAGTTCTGTGAGGGACTTTATATGAATCTCTTAGAATACAACTTGTATCCTAGTTCCTCTGGTGATGTGAATTATAGGCTGGTGATCTTTTGATCTAGGTCTAAAATCCATATATGAGTGAGTACATACTGTGTTCCTCTTTTTGTGACTGGGTTACCTCATTCAGGATGGTTTCTTCAAGTGCCATCCACTTGCCTGCGAATTTCAAGATACCATTATTTTTTTCTGCAGAGTAGTATTCCATTGTGTAGATGTGCCACATCTTCATTAACCATTCTTCAATTGAAGGGCATCTAGGTTGCTTCCAGGTTCTTGCTATTACAAATAGTGCTGCTATGAACATAGTTGAACAGATGTCTTTGTTGCATTGATGTGAATCCTTTGGGTATATGCCTAAGAGGGGGATTGCCGGGTCCTGTGGTAAACTAAATCCCATTTTCCTGAGGAACCGCCATACTGATCTCCAAAGTGGCTGTATGAGTTTGCACTCCCACCAGCAGTGGAGGAGTGTTCCACTTTCTCCACATCCTCTCCAACATAAGTCATCACTGGTGTTTCTAATTTTAGCCATTCTGGCAGGGGTAAGATGGTATCTCAAAGTTGTTTTGATTTGCATTTCCCTGACAGCTAAGGATGTGGAGCATTTCCTTAAGTGTCTTTCAGCCTTTTTGATTTCCTCTATTGAGAATTCTTTCTTCAGTTCTGTACCCCATTTTTTAATAGGGTTATTTGGTGTTTTGTTGACTAGTTTCTTGAGTTCTTTGTATATTTTGGAGATCAGCCCTTTGTCGGATATAGGATTAGTGAAAATCTTTTCCCAGTCAGTGGGCTGCCGTTTGGTCTTGTCAACTGTGTCCTTTGCCTTACAGAAGCTTCTAAGTTTGAAGAGGTCCCATTTATTAATTGTTTCTTTCAGTGTCTGTGCCCCTGGAGTTATGTTCAAGAAGCGGTCTCCTATACCAATTTGTTCAAGGGTACCTCCTACTTTCTCTTCTAAGAGGTTCAATGTGGCTGGATTGATGTTGAGGTCTTTGATCCATTTGGACTTGAGTTTTGTGCATGGCGACAGACATGGGTCTATCTGCAGTCTTCTACACACCCTCATCCAATTGTGCCAGCACCATTTGTTGAAGATGCTGTCTTTGCCCCATTGTATAATTTTAGCTGTTTTGTCGAAAATCAGGTGTTCATAGGTGCGTGGACTAATATCAAGATTTTCAATTCGATTCCATTGGTCTACCTGTCTATTTTTATGCCAATACCAGGCTGTTTTCAGAACTATAGCTCTGTAGTAGAGCTTAAAGTCAGGAATGGTGATGCCTCCTGATATTCTTTTATTGTATAGGGTTGTTTTGGCTATCCTGGGTCTTTTGTTTTTCCATATAAAGTTGATTATTATCCTTTCAAGGTCGGTGAAGAATTGTGGTGGGATTTTAATGGGGATTGCATTGAATCTGTAGATTGCTTTTGGTAAGATTGCCATTTTTACTATGTTTATCCTACCTATCCAAGAGCATGGGAGGTCTTTCCATTTTCTGGTATCTTCTTTAATTTCTTTCTTTAGAGTCACAAAGTTCTTATTATATAGATCTTTTACTTGTTTAGTAAGCGTTACACCAAGATACTTTATGTTGCTTGTGGCTATTGTAAAGGGTGATGTTTCTCTGATTTCTTTCTCTGCCTCTGTGTCGTCTGAAAAAAATAGGGCTACTGATTTTTTTGAGTTTATCTTGAATCTTGCTAGTTTGCTGAAGGTGTTTATCAGCTGTACGAGTTCCCTGGTAGAGTTTAATGGGTCGCTTATGTAAACTATCATATCATCTGCAAATAGAGACAATTTGACTTCTTCCTTTCCAATTTGGATGCCCTTGATCTCCTTTTGTTGTCTTATAGCATTAGCTAGAACTTCTAGTACGATATTGAAGAGATATGGAGAGAGAGGACAGCCTTGTCTTGTTCCTGATTTTAGAGGAATTGGCTTAAGTTTCTCTCCATTCAGTTTGATGTTGGCAGTTGGTTTGCTATATATTGCTCTTATTATGTTTAGGTATGTTCCTGTTATCCCTGACCTCTCTAATACCTTTATCATGAAAGGGTGTTGAATTTTATCGAGGCTTTTTCTGCATCTAGGGAGATAATCATATGGTTTTTCTTTTTCCGTTTGTTTATATGGTGGATCACGTTGATAGATTTTCGTATGTTAAACCATCCCTGCGATCCAAGTATGAAGCCTACTTGATCATGGTGGATGATTTCTCTGATGTATTTTTGAATTCGGTTTGCCATTATTTTATTGAGTATTTTTGCATCGATGTTTATCAGGGATATTGGTCTGTAGTTTTCTTTCTTAGTTGTGTCTTTGTGAGGTTTGGGTACCAAAGTTATTGTGGCCTCATAAAAAGAGATTGGCAATAAACCTTCTGTTTCTATCTTGTGTAACAGTTTGTTGAGTAGTGGTATTAGTTCTTCCTTGAATGTCTGGTAGAATTCTGCACTGAATCCATCTGGCCCTGGACTTTTTTTCGTTGGAAGGCTTTAGATGACTGCTTCTATTTCATTTCGGGTTATAGGTCTATTTAAGTTGTTTGTCTGTTCTTGATTTAATTTTGGTAAGTGATAGTTATCCAGAAACTTGTCCATTTCCTTTGAATTTTCAATTTTTGTGGAATACAGATTTTCGAACTTGTATTCTAGTTCCTCTGGTGATGTGAATTATAGGCTGGTAATCATTTGATCTAGTTCTAAAATCCATATATGAGTGAGTACATACTGTGTTTCTCTTTTTGTGACTGGGTTACCTCATTCAGGATGGTTTCTTCAAGTGCCATCCACTTGAATGATCTATTTCAATAGCTAAATAATCAAGTAATGAGATGATGTTACATCATCAATTCCCAATATCTGACTCCAAAAGCACTTATGGTCCATAAAATCACCTTTATTTTGAATACATTAAATAAGTGATGAATTATTATTTAATTTCCTAATATTATATTTAAATAAGTAAGTGTAGTATTACATAATGTGATGGTCTGGCATGATTGGCTCCCATAATGAGGCTCAAAACTTCAGTGATCCCCGAATTAATAATGACAGAATTTCATAATTAAATCAATAAAAAGGAAACAAGTGGATGTTGTTTTATTTGTGACTCATACGAGATTGCTCAAAACTGAAGATCATTGAGTTTTAATCATTGATTTGAGCAAAAACATGTATGAATAAAGAGGTAATTTCTCATAATTCACCCCTAGAGACATAACAAATTGATATCACCTTTGATTTAAATAAATAAAGAATCAAATCACAGGAGACAATGAACAGCACTAAGGTGGATCCAGACTCCACTCTTCCTTGAGTAGAAGAAGACAGACTTGAATAATGAAATAATCAGATAGTTAGATCGTCTGTCTCACTTGAGTCAAACAAGGTGTCCCCAAACTTCATGGTTCATTTTCTATCAGGAAACAATTTAAAAATTACATGTTTAAATATGTAAGTAGTTGAACATTTTTGTATCATCAATTCATGTGCAGACATGGCAGACATGATAAAGTATGCTGTCATCACGGATTTTTAAAATTCCATTAGGTTAATGATCAGATACTCATACTTACTTGCCTGATATATTCTGTTGGTCTGACTTCATCACCAGTGCCTGAATCTCTGTTGTGCTGAGGCAGGACCTGAGATGATGGGCCCATACCTGGCATAGCAGTAGTAGCTAAAATGTTCATATCAGCTGAAAATATGGTTGCAGCAGGGGCATCACCAGCAGAGGTGAGAGAGAGGGATTCTTCTTTCTTCTGGGTCTTCATCCTTTTGTGAGGCTTCAGAGATGGTACCGACCTCCTTGTGCCAATATTTCTTTTCATCGTAGATCACAACCATTGTGAAGATGTTGGGGAAATTAGGCAGACCCACACCCAGACCACCATGCCAGCCTTGGTGAAGTCGTTGTGCTTCTCGGAGGGCACCATGGAATCTTCTAGACTCAGTATTCCAGTATCCTTAGTACTCTGGGGGATGCATAGACCATTCAGAAATTTCTGTGGCCATGTCTACATCTTTCATGAACTTGCCCCTGACAGATATTTGATCCTAATCGTAATCAATGATGTCATTGTCTGTCATTTAAATATTTTAAATAATTAAATATGTTAGTAATCGCTAACTTTCACAATAAAATTGATATAGCATTTAACTGGCAGGGAAGCATGGCCAGACTCCAGTCATGAAGGATGTCATCATCATCTATTGAAACAATCATAATATGTGATGATACTGCATATTAACTCCCAAAGAGGGAGCTTTACAGGGCTTTTTATGGAATAGAAGATTATTGGTTTATTTAATTATACAAATATTTACATTATCTTGGGTATTAACACAAATTGTCAATTTAAATACTTTAATTATGTAATTAGATGATCTGTCGCAGGTGACCCCACTAGTTGGCACCAAATTCCAGGTGTTGTGCATGATATAATCATTATTTTATATAATTAAATAATCAAAAATGAGTTGATGTAACATAGTCCACTTCCCTAAAGGTGTCATCATCAATTTAAATAATTTAATTACATAATTAATATTTAGATGATCTAAAATGGTTGATTTCCACATTGTGGTAAAATAATCCACTGATCATGGATTACCTAATGTCCTATTTTAATAACTAAATAATAACATAATCAGAGGCTGAAATGGTCTGCCATACTCTACACAAGTTTTCTCTCACGTGACTTGCACAAGATTTTGTGAAACTCCCCGGTTCATCCCTTTTTTACTCGCAGAGCTGAGTAGTAAAATGTGGAAATGCTGAAATGTCATTGTATATGCAGGGTTTTTAGAAGATATCTCATATTTAATGTGGGACAGCTACCTCAAAAGAGGTGAACTGATATCCAATAATCCCTTAGTCTATCCTAACGAATTACGTTCCTGAAGGAATTTAACAAAGGAAAACTCACCTTTTGATGAATACTTGTGAGTCTTATCACCTTTTAATCCATAGTTTTACTTCTTTAGAGAGAATGCGTTCATAAACAGAAGTCTTTGAACTGTTTCTCCACAGACTATATATATTCCCTGATAATAGGTAATATTTAATTGGGTAACCAGTAATAGCTGTAGGCAAACTTCCAGAGATTTGGCTATGACTTGGTTAGCGGAATCGAATGCTGTCATCAAAAGTTTTTGGAATATGCCATCTTGAGAGATTGTAATGTCCCATGATAATACATCATTGAAGCTGCTCTTGGCCAGGATATAGAATGCAAGTAGGGTTGCCAGGCAATATTTATGATCCAACATTCTGTCACATTCTAGTGCACCTCCCATATGCTAAATATCTCAAGAATTTGACATGAATTTCAGGAATAAAACCACAATCCAATGGTCCTATCACCCAGACATCTCTCAGGAAAAAAATATATCATCTTGTTTATGAGATGGCACCTGCATTTCTATCATGGTTGTCTTTGGGGCCTGTGACATCCAGGTAAAAGAACCCTCAGGTATCTTGACCTCAGCAGGATGACACAGTAAAAACATCATCTTTTGTGACCTAAAATGTTTCTCTTGATTTTTAATATTCTGAGAAGCCTTCAATATGTGAAAGAAGAGAATCATTTCAGTCTGCATTTAGTAATGGTCTGTGCTATCTCTGCACATTGTGGGGAGGAAGAAAGAGAGATTAAACCTTTATACTGTAGGAAGAAACCTGTGTCATCTATTGGTGACATGGATAAGCGACAATAAATTTTGTGTCTAACTGTCGCCTTTCAGTCCAGCACTCAGGAAATAGACACAAGTGGACATCTGTGTGTTTGAGGACATCCTGCTCTACAGAGTAAGTTCCAGGACAGCAAGGCCACAAACAGAAATTCTGTGTCAAACTCCAAAATAAATAAATATATGAATAAATAAATAAATATTAAACAATTAATTGGAAAAATCTACTAGAAAACATCAACAAGACTAATATTAATAATTAGGAAGGAATTGGCCAGTGCAGTTTACTGATCAAGTCCCAGGACAGCAGGAAACACAGGGAAACTTTGTGGCGCCTTCACAGCTGTAGAAGCCCGAGAAACTGTGGAGGATGTTGAGGTTAATAACACAGCACTCTTCATATTAAGAAGGCTTTATATTATATATCTTACTTTACTAGGCTAGCTTATATATCCTGGCACCAGATGGAGGTAGGGGAAGCAAAAAAAGGGTGCTTAGTCATCTCAGGTTCCAAGGACCTGTTAGGGTGCTTTCAAGGCTGAAGGAGCCAATAGAGCATTAGCATTTTGCATTAGAAAGCATGTCTCCTGTTATCTAGCTGTTACAGCTGGAGGTTAATGTAAGATTTGAGAAAAGCTATGGAAGAGAGGGCTCAGGAAACTTTTAGGCCCCACCTGGAGAGGTGTCAATGAAAATGCAAATGAGACCTTGTCAACAATTAAGAATAAGCCTCAGGGAACTGCAGACCCTGTTAGCCCCACCTAGAAAGGTGTCAGTGAAAATGTAAATGAGACCTGGTCACCTGTAAGGTGTACAGGTTTTCTGCCTGCCTCCGCTGGTCTTGTCCCACCACCGAGATAGCCCCAAATAATTCACACCGAGACTCTGTATTTGACATAATCTGTTGGCCCATTACTAGTTTCTTATTGGCTAGCTCTGTCTTAATTATTAACCCATTTCTATGTATTTCCACGTGATCTTACCGAGAGTGGAGGAATGGCAGTTCTGTTCTCTCCAAGCTCTCCATCCTGACCCGCCTTCCTACTTCCTATTTCCTCCTTGTCTCCTTGTCCCTCCTATCTTCCTTTCCTATTGGCCAACAGTGTTTTATTCATTAACCAGTATGAGAAACATATACAGAATGACATCTCCCATCATCTCCTCTTTTCTGTCTAAATAAGAAGAAGGGTTTTAGCCTTAACATAGCAAAATATATCACACAACCGTTATCAAGTAAGAATCACAGTTAACAATATTTAGTCCATTAACATTTAGTAAGATTTGAATAAAATATTCTATCATCTATTTTATCTTGTGAGTCTAAAGTCCTATATCATTGAATACTAACTAAGGAAAACAATAACCTTAACTATCTGTCTTAAATTCCTTCAAAACCACAGAAGGATAGTATATAAACTCTAGAAATGACATAGACATCTCACTGTCTGGCCAGTCACCTGAAGTTCTTCTGTAATCTTCCATCTTCAGCCCATATGCCATAGTGTGTCTGGCAGACTCTTCAGCAAAGTAGAAAACTTTAAACTGTCTTCTTGTACTGGCAGTTTGTCAGTCATTTTTCTCTGTGTCCTGTAGACTGTCTGGCAGACTCTTCCATGAAGCAGGAACTCTATAGCAATATCATCTTGAATCAGCAGTCACTTTTCTGTGGGTCCTGCATGTCCAATTTATATAGCATAAAGTCAAACAGTCCAGACAAGAGCAGTATCTTGTCCAAATGGCTAGTCTTGCCATATTAGAAGTAAACTCCATAACGAGTTTCTTCAATGTTTATCTTCATCTTCCTTTTTGACTCAGGTGGTGTTGCCAGGAGCATTTATGTCTCACTGTCAAGAAAAACCCTAAATCATTTTAAATGACATATTCTGTAGGTCTTTGAAAGGTTTGAAGAATTCCTATCCATCTCAAATACATGTTTGTATATCTAGAAATCTTAACTAACAACTATAATATCTGATTATCATAGGTACTATCTATGATCTGTTCTCAAATACATCTCTATATATCTAGAAAACCTAACTCACCTAGCTATAAATTTTTAGCTAGGTAACTATCTAAAATCGGTACTAAATTACACATTACATATCTAAATGAGTTATATAAACACAATTTCTAAACAAGAGGAGACATATACTTAATTACAAAATTGACCTTAAGTTTATATCAATAAATGAAAATCCATTTGAAAATAAAGTATTCATAGCTATACCATAAATCCCTTTTTACCTTTAAAAAGAGATTGGTTGTGATCATTAACCATTTATAACCAAGTCCATTTAAATGAAAACAAACACTTACAGATAATATTTGGGAATTTGGGCATCGTTCTTTCCAAACTACTTCCTGCTGATAGGGGGCGCTGTCATGGGGATCCTAAGAAGATGTAGAAATCCTGGCTGTAGCCTGCAAGGATGCTGTGTACACCAGTTTTGAATGTAGGATCACCTGGTACTCTTTTTCAGGGGGTCTGGCTTGCTCAAACCACATTAGTCTGGAAGAAATCCGCACCTTTTTATTTTCTGGGGAAACAAAAATAGAAATCCTTTTCCCCAGTAACTTGTCCTTGTACTTAAATTTTGGAGTCAAAGAATTTTTAAAATATAAAAATTGAATTAATTCAGCAGCATTTGTTTTAACAGTTGTTTCCTCAGCAGTCAAACAATACAAAGACAATATAATGTCATACAGTATATAGATTCTCTCTGAGCTTTTCATCTTTACGTGGCTTTATTATTACTCCGTTTCTTTTACTTTTTATTTTTTTTTTATTTTTTGAGACAGGGTTTCTCTGTGTAACTCTTATCTGTCCTGGAATTCACTCTGCATACCAGGTTTACTTTGGAATCACAGAGATCTGCTTGCCTCTGTCTCCCAAGTGCTGGGATTAAAGGCGTGTGCCACCACACCCAGCTCCCCACACTCTTTTTAAAACCATTTTATTTCTTTTCTCTCCCAAGCCTAAGTATCTTTTAAAATATACACTGTACACCTTTAGAGGTTTTTCTTAATATGACACTGTCTTTACTGTAAATCTTTATCTTTTTCTGGCCACGAGTCTTTTATCAGGTAAACAACAACACTGCTAAAATGAAAGTCTTTTTTGTTTCTGCCAGGGTTTATAAAAGACGGTGGCGGCTATTATACCGCCAGCACTAAAAGCTTTGCTCACTGCTTTGGATTGCATGCTGCCAGCTTGGAGAAGTGGTCACTGCCATTGCCAGCTCTGATACACACCAATGAATTGTTAGCAGTGCTTTTTTAAACCCGTGCAGTTTTTTGCCGAGTCAGGAATCTTCCCTTTAGAGGAGCCGCACAATCTGCTTGTCTCTCACAAGAGAAAAATGCTGCTACCAAGAAACCTTGCTTGTCTCTGTTCCTTTGTTTTAAAACCCTTTTTAAGATTCTGTTGAATTTTAAGTGGAAGTTCTTATTAGCCACGTAAGCGCCATTTGTAACGGGTATGGGTTTTTCTGCCCACCGCCTGGTCTTTTCCTGCCACCGTGCCAGCCCCAAATAATGCACACAGAGACTCTGTATTTGATATAATCTGTTAGCCCATTACTAGTTTCTTATCGGCTAGCTCTGCACCTGGCCGTGGCCCTGTCCCTGCACCTGCACCTGGCCCTAGCCCTGGCCCTATACCTGGCCCTAGCCCTAGCCCTGCATCTGGTCAAGGCCCTGGTCCTCCACCTAGCCCTGGCATTGGCCCTGCAACTGGCCCTGCACACGGCCCTGGCCCTGCACCTGGCCCTGGCACTGCAACTGGCCCTGCACCTGGCCCTGGCCCTGGCCCTGGCCCTGCACCTGGTACTGGCCTGGCCCTGCATCTGGTCCTGCACCTGGCCCTGGCCCTGGCCCTGCACCTGGTCCTGGCCCTGCACCTGGCCCTGACCTTGTACCTGGCCCTGGCCTTGGACAAGCACCTGGCCCTGGCCCTGAAAATGGCCCTCCACCTGGCCCTGGCCCTGGCCCTGCACCTGGCCCTGGACCTGGCCCTGGCCCTGCACCAGGCCCTGCACCTGGCCCTGGACTTGGCCCTGCACCTGGCCCTGGCCCTGGCACTGGCCCTGGCCCTGCACATGGCCCTGGACCTGGCCCTGGCCTTGACCTGGCACCTGGCCCTGGGCCTGGCCCTGGCCCTCGACCTAGCCCTTTGCCCTTTCACTGGCCCTGTCCCTGGCTGTTCTGTCCTTGGTCCTGGCACTGGACCTGGCCCTGATATAGGCCCTGGCCCTGGCCGTTCTGGCAATTACCAGGTGCAGGGCCAGGGCCAGGTGCAGGGCCAGGGCCAGGGCCAGGTGCAGGGCCAGGGCCAGGGCCAGGTGCAGGGCCAGGGACATGTGCAGGGCCAGGTGCAGGGCCAGGGCCAGGTTCAGGGCCAGTTGCAAGGCCAGGGCCAGTGACAGGTGCAGGGCCAGGGCCAGGTGCAGGGCCAGGGCAAGGTGCAGGGCCAGGGCCAGGGCCAGGTGCAGGGCCGGTGGGCCAGGGCCAGGGCGGGCAGGGCCAGGGCCAGGTGGGGCCAGGGCCAGGTGTAGGGCCAGGGCAGGGCCAGGTGGGGCCAGGGCCAGGGCCAGGTGCAGGAGGGCGGCAGGGCCAGTGGGGCCGGCCGGCCAGGTGCAGGGCCAGGGCCAGGGCCAGGTGCAGGGCCGGCCGGGCCAGGGCAGGGCCAGGGCCAGGGCCAGGTGCAGGGCAGGTGGGCCAGTCCCAGGGCCAGGTGCAGGGCCAGGGCCAGGGCCAGTTGTAGGGGACAGGGCCAGGTGCAGGGAAAGGGCCAGGGCCAGTTGCAGGGCCAGGGCCAGGGCCAAGGCCAGGTGCAGGGCTAGGGTGCCAGGGCCAGGTGCTGGGCCAGGGGCAGGGCCAGGTGCAGGGCCAGGGCCAGGGGGTGCGGGCCGGGCCGGGGGGGGGGTGCAGGGCCAGGGCCAGGGCCAGGTGCAGGGCCAGGGCCAGGGCCAGGTGCAGGGCCAGTTGCAGGGCCAGGGCCAGGGCCAGGGCCAGGTGCAGGGACAGGGACAGGGACAGGTGCAGGGTCAGGGCCATGGCCAGGGCCAGATGCAGGGCCAGGGCCAGGTGCAATGTCAGGGCCAGGGCCAGGGCCAGGGCCAGTGCCAGGGCCATTTGCAGGGCCAGGGCCAGTTGCAGCGCCAGGGCGAGGGCCAGGGCCAGGGCCAGGGCTAAGTGCAGTGCCAGGCACAGGGACAGGGCCAGGGCCAGTGCCAGGGTCAGGAACAGAACAGCCAGGGACAGGGCCAGTAAAAGGGCAAAGGCCAGGGCCAGGGCCAGGTTCAGGGCCAGGGCCAGAATGGCCAGTGACAGAACCAGGGTGAGAAAAGCTAGGGCCAGAATGGCCAGGGCAATAACTGCCAGGGCCAGATCATTCAAGGCCCGGCCAGAACAGCAAGGGACAGAAAGGCCAGGGCCAGGGACAGACCGGACAGGTTCAAGGATAGAAAAACCAGACCCAGTTCCAGAGCAAGTGCTTGGGCCACAGCAAGAAAGGAAAGGTCCAGGGCCAGGGCCAGGGCCATGGCCAAATCAGCCAGGGCTAAGTCCAGATCAGCCAGGGCTAAGTCCAGAATGGCCAGGGCCAGAAATACAAGGGCAAAGGACAGAAAGGCCAGGGCCAGAACAGCCAGAGCCAGGGCCAATATCATGGCCAGGTCCAGTGCCAGGGCCACGGACATAACATCCAAGGACAGGGCCAGTGACAGGGCAAAGGCCAGGGCCAGGTCCAAGGCCAGGTTCAGTGCCAGGGACAGAATGGCCAGGCACAGAACCAAGGTGAGAAAGGCCAGTGCCTGAATGGCCAGGGCCAGAACGGCCATGTCCAGAATTGTCATGGCCATGGCCAGAACGTCCAGGGCCATAACTACCATGGCCAGATCATTCAAGTCCGGGCCAGAACAGCAAGGGACAGAAAGGCCAGGGCAAGGGACAGACTGGACAGGTTCAAGGATAGAACAACCAGATTCAGTTCCAGAGCAAGTGCTTGGGCCAGAGCAGGAAAGGAAAGAGCCAGGGCCAGGGCCAGGGCAAGGGCCAAATCAGCCAGGGTAAGTCCAGATCAGCCAGGGCTAAGTTCAGAATGGCCAGGACCAGAAATCCATAGGCAAAGGCCAGAAAGGCCAGGGCCAGAATGTCAAGGGCCAGGGCCAGAAAGTCCTGTACCAGAACCCAGGACCTGAATGACCAGGGTCAGGGCAAGAAAAGTCAGAGCCAGAAAGGCCAGTGCTAGAATGTCCAGGGCAAGTGCCAGAATGACCATGGCTTGTATGACCAGGCCAGACCCAGAACGGCCAGGGCCAGTACAGCAAGAGCCAGAATGACCTGGGTAAGGGTCAGAATGGCCAGGGTCAGGAACATGGCCAGGGCCAGTGTGAGGGCCAAGGACAGAACAGCCAGGGCCAGTGTGAGGGCCCAGGACAGAACAGCCAGGGCCATGGCCAGGGCCAGGGCCAGGCCCAGGGCCAGGATCAAGGCCAGGGCCAGGGCCAGGGCCAGTGCCAGGGCATCAGCCAGGCTAAGTCCATATCGGCCAGGGCCAGAAATTCAACGCCAAAAGCCAGAAAGGCCAGGGCCAGAACGGCAATGACCAGGGCCAGAAAGTCCTGTACAAGAACCCAGGACATGAACGACCAGGGTCAGGGCAAGAAAAGCCAGAGCCAATAAGTCCAGTGCTAGAATGGCCAGAGCAAGGCCCAGAAAGGCCATGGCTTGTACGACCAGAGCTAGGCCCAGAACGGCCAGGGCCGGTACGGGAAGAGCCAGAACGACCTGGGTAAGGGACAGAACGGCCAGGGTCAGGAACATGGCCAGGGCCAGTGCCAGGGCCAAGGACAGAACAGCCAGGTCCAGGGCCAGGGCAAGGGCTAGAGCCAGGGCCAGAACAGCCAGGGCCAGGGCCAGATCGGGCAGGGCCAGAACGACCAGGGTAATGGCCAGAATGGCCAGGGCCAGGGCCAATATCAGGGCCAGGCCAGTGCCAGGACCAGGGACAGAATAGCCAGGGACAGGGCCAGTGACAGGGCAAAGGACAGGGCCAGGTCCAGGGCCAGGTTCAGTGCCAGGGACAGAATGGCCAGTGACAGAACCTGGGTGAGAAAAGCCAGGGCAAGAATGGCCAAGGCAATAACTTCCACGGCCAGATCGTTCAAGGCCAGGGCCAGAATGGCCAGGGACAGAACGGCCATGTCCAGATTTGCCCTGGCCAGGGCCAGAAAGTACAGGGCCATAACTACCATGGCCAGATCATTCAAGGCCCGGCCAGAACAGCAAGGGACAGAAAGGCCAGGGCCAGGGACAGACCGGACAGGTTCAAGGATAGAAAAACCAGACCCAGTTCCAGAGCAAGTGCTTGGGCCACAGCAAGAAAGGAAAGGTCCAGGGCCAGGGCCAGGGCCATGGCCAAATCAGCCAGGGCTAAGTCCAGATCAGCCAGGGCTAAGTTCAGAACGGCCAGGGCCAGAAATCCATGGGCAAAGGCCAGAAAGGCCAGGGCCTGAACGGCAAGGGCCAGGGCCAGGGCCAGAAAGTCCTGTACCAGAACCCAGGACCTGAACGACCAGGGTCAGGGCAAGAAAAGCCAGAGCCAGAAAGGCCAGTGCTAGAATGTCCAGGGCAAGTGCCAGAATGGCCATGGATTGTATGACCAGGCCAGACACAGAACGGCCAGGGCCAGTACGGCAAGAGCCAAAATGACCTGGGTAAGGGTCAGAATGGCCAGGGAAGGAATATGGCCAGTGCCAGTATGAGGGCCAAGGCCAGAACAGCCATGGCCAGGGACAGGGCCAGGGCCAGGGCCAATCCTGCACATTTGCTTTGTATTATATAAAGCAATTCATATTGGTGGAAACTGTTAATACTTGAACCACCTAATTACCTGGGTTAAGGAATGAGCGTTCACAATATTGTGTATTCACAAGTTAAGATATGTTTGGTTAAAGATTTGATTTAATTTTACTTATGTAGTGCCAGTGCATATATTTGTGTTTGCTCCCACTTGTTCCCAAGAATTTTTAGCCTTTTGTATTATTCTTGTAGCAGTAACTACAGAATTTTGTCAAAATCATAACATAGGTCCTGGCAATGAACATTCCTTAATTTTTCTCATTCATATCTCTAATCTGTCTCTATCATTTCTCTATCATCTTGATATGAAGTGATAGGGGAGAGTTCATGAAAGAGGAAATCAAAATCATGCAAACAATTTGGTGAATATGTTAGCCATCATACTTTTCTTTAATTTCAATAATCTTTTTTTTTTTTTTTTTTGTGGAGCACGGTTCTTACTAAGTTCCCTACACCCAAGATAAATGACAAACGGGTCAGCCCTTCTGATAAAATCTGCAACCCAAGAGAGAGAGAGAAAGAGAGAGAGAGAGAGAAAGAGAGAGAGAGAGAAAGAGAGAAAGACACAGAGACAGACAGATTGACAGAGAGAGAAAGAAAGACCGCATGAGGAGGGAGAAAGGGAGAGGAAAGAAATAATGGGAGCAAGAGAGACGTCAACCCAAGCTTCTCCACCTTCTGGTTTTAAACTCGGTACCAAAGGCATCTCATATAAGTCTGGAAAGAAACCTGCCCTATGACTGGTGTCTATGCTTGAAGCTCTGATTGGCTAACAAATCCTGAGTTACAGGAATAAATGAGCAGAAAATACACAGAACTTGAGGGCAGGTTTGGACCAGGACTAACAAACATTCTAAACTCTTTTTTATAGATACAGAAGCCATTAGGGTTCCCATGCAACAACCCAGCCTCTCTGGTTATGCATATCATGGTTTAAGCATGGCTTATTCCTTCTTCCCAGGGATGATATGGAGAGGAAGGATTCAGGAGTTTGTGGGATCGCTTTTAGCAGGAGGTGTGGTTTTCAAGGTTTCCATTAGCCAACATCCTGTAGACCATCGGCAACTGTTCCTGGAGAGATGGGCAAAACAGGTTGTGTAAAGCTTCAGCCTTAATATTGAGCTGCAGTTGTAGAGAAGATGTTCGAGTCCTGGCAGTGTTTGGTAGCACTGTTCCAAGCCCTACATTCAGGGTGTCAAGGGGGGCACTCCCCTGGATTCACCTCAGTTCAGACTTCACCCTTGAAAGGCCTGCCATTGTTTCCCCCATAGTAGTGGAAAGGGACAAGGTCTCCTGAGAAAATTGGGAGCATTGGGTGAGGGAAAGGAGAGTTAGGAGAAAGAGAAGGGGAGAAGAGAATGGGAATGGAGAACAAGAGGCATCTAGAAGACTGAGTTTTGGAAAGAATAGAGGAGAGCAACAAAAGAAATACCATACTAGATGGAGATATAATAGGTGGTAAGAGAAATCTGGCACTAGGAAAATGTCCAGAGATCTACAAGGATCACCCCAAATAAAAATATAAGCAATAGTGGGGAGACTACCTTAAATGTCCTTCCATATAATGAGATTGATATCTACCTTATAGGATATTCTAGAGCCTTCGTCCAGTAGTTGAAAGAAACAGAAGCAGACACCCACAGCTAAGCACTTAAGTTGGACTCCTGGAATCCAGTTGCAGAGACAGAGGATTGATAAGTACAGGGTTCAAGACCAGGTTTGAGATACCCACAGAATCACGTAAGCAAAACAATGAAGAGGTCATGCACCCAAGTCTGACAGTTGTGAATCCATAATATGACTGACCTAAAATCCCTAAATGTACATCTCATTTAGAAGGCCTAGTAAGTGTAAGAGACCTCTGGCAGTGGAATCAGGATGTATCCCTGCTGTATGAAAGGCTTCATGAGCCCATTCCCCATGGATAGACACTCAGCCTAGAAACATGGGGTTGGGCCTGGTCCCTGCCCCAAAAGACTTTGGGATTGATACAGACATTAGAGGGATAGGAAACACAGATAGATATGGTAAAATAACTTTGATTCTATTTTAATGGAATTCATCAAAAGAAAGAATATGTAATAAGGTGGGGTCAATATATTAGCTAACATTTGCTGGTGCCATGGCCCTGAAGATCAAGACCTTTGGGCAAGTTGATGGACATTGTCCTGAAGCAGTCACAGACTAACTTTGACTCTGGTATGAACACAATACCCCAGGGACCACTTTCATCTTTGGTTACTAGGAAATCCTGAAAGTCCTACTTCCGCTCTCTAAGAACCATTACTAAAGGCTTCTGCCACCATGACTGGCTTCATAGCTTCAAGTTTACTTAGTGAGACATTAGATGAGATGAATAACATGAAGAATTACACTTAACTCTATAGAAAACATGTTACATCTGTGAACGTGGCTGTCTCCATTACTAGTAATAGACAGAACCGTTCCAAGACATTCAGTGAGTTTTACAAGAGTAAATGATAAGGGAAAATAATATTTCCCATATTTGAAAAGACAATGGACTTTGAGGCAGAAAACCTGCATTTGATGGGCACCATCTTCTGTTACTGGAGTTTAGTACCAGAGCCTGTTGTCTGGCTACACTAACAACCAGGCTCAGTCATTCATCACAAGTGAGCCAAGCTAATGAACTAACATCTGTTGACAAGCCAACCTACAATGCCAGCACTATGGATTCAAGGTGGACAGATATCTCTCATGTCCTAGGACAGACTAATCTATAATGTAAGTTCTATTTAAGACAGGATGTCACAGTAATACTATTCTTAAAAAGAAGAGAAAAAATACAAAAGTAAAATTAATGAAAATTTAAAGCATATATATTCACTTTGAACACTTATGAAAACAAAAATGAAAACAGTAAATAATCTATACCAAGGGTCATAATAGGCTTAGAATGCAAATATATGCAAAACAAAATTAGAAAGCTAAATATGGAATTTTTCCCATCTCTAAAGCACTCCCATATACTTGGTTCCTGTTTCTGCTATAAGGTGGTCATATAAGAAGTCAATGTGTCTTTCATAGAGACATTTTCAAGACTCGAGACTTTCTCTACAATGTGACTCCCTGGAAAATGAGAATTTTATGAGTCTATAGTTGCTGTGGTGGTAGGCCAAAAGTGGACCCCACAAAGTTGACTTATGATCTCCACACAAATATCATTGTCTAAAAACTGGTAATCAATTTACAGACACACACATACAACAGAATTTGTTCTGTTTCTTTTTCTGATAAAAATGTCTTTGCCATGGTATTTTATAGCATCTTTGCATAATCCATTTTGAAGGCAGTACTTCAAGTTGAAGCACCCATGGGCAAATAGTGAGGACATAGAGAAGCATGGAATTGGAAGTAATAATTACTTATATTCATATCCACAGCACAATAAGCTATGTTGTGGAATAATGGCATATGCCACAGGGATTGCTCATGCTGCCTGAGTGAGTTCCAGCATTTTTAAGTTGCAGATCAAACTCAATTCTCCAGCACGTGTGGAACAAAGTGTTGTGGACTGGAGTTTGTAGGACTGTAATCAGAAACAGCAGCTCAGACCCATGTTCATTCCTCATCCAGTGAGTGTGGACTAGTGGAAGACAAGCTATCATTGATGAAAGGAAGACAGAGACATAATATGATGTCAGGCAGGCAGATTCATTCAATACTGAAAGCTCCATTTTATTCATACACCAAAATTAAGTAGTCAAACAAAGGTGCGGCAATGGAAGGGGACATCTATTAATATGTATAAAGGGAAAACAGAAATTGCTTCCACTAATGCTAAAGGCACTCCATAATTGCACATACTATGTGCCTTCTGGTACCCCATTGCTGAACTTACTCCCTTACTTCTGGGTGGTTAACCTGTCTACTCCCAAATCATTGCTATTTAGATAGGAGATATTCATCATCAAGGCACAGGTGTCCTGTAGCAGGAAAGATAATGTCTTAAGGACAATAGGAGTTATTGGAGCACTTTGAACTCATGACAAGTTGGAATGGATTCCCATTTAGGAGTTGAGAAACTTCAGACTGGCAGTATATATTCCAGGGCTGCCAAAGCCATACAGAGGCCTTGTATGCAAACAGATGATAAGATCTACCTTTAACTGCTTGGTGGCAGTGCAAATGTTTAATCCTAGGACACAGGAGGCTGCCTGATTTTGCTTAGGTTGAGGCCAGCCAAATCCACAGAATGAGTTTAAGTCCTACAAAGAAAAACCCTGTTTTGAAAACAAAAAACAAAACAGAACAAAGTCACATAAAGGAACAGAACAACCTTCTGGTGGTAGCCTACATGTATAAATGGTATTGAAGGAGGAAGCTTTCCCTCTTTGGCTACTTACCCTAGCACTTGGTACCAAGTTTCTTCCTTCACTACCATTAGAGCCTACTTTTTTGGAATTTCGATGTATAATGACCAGCTGACACATCCATCTTGATAAACTAAAAAACTGGTGTACTCTTCAGATTCCCATTGGTAGGCAACCATTGTTGAACTAAATATATCACAGCTTGTGAGACATCGTAATAAATTCACTTTCTACATATATGGAGAGATTCATCCTACATTCCTTTTCATGCAGAGAACCTTCATTTCTGCAGGTGATTTTTGTTTTGTTTTTTTTATTTATATGCTTACAGAAGATGTATTCCTCTGTAAATATTCAATTTTCCATGAAGATTATTTTCTCATTATGATGCCTTTGCCAAGTGTTTGCTCTGAATTTCAGGGATAATATTCTACATTCATTGAGCCATCATCCAGCATTCTGCCATGAGAAAGATCATTTATCTTTTTTTTTGAGATGTGGTCCCTGCTTTTCTTTCCTGATTATCTGTAGTTCCTGTGACAAACAGGTAAAAAAGCAAATTTAGTTCAACAAAACTCAGTGTTTAACCAAATAACAAATAACACATTTTGCATTCCTAAATCTCTTTGTGGTAGTTAATGAATATTTGGAGCTCCGTTCCAACTTTTTCACCAAGAATCACTCAAACCATTTAAGTAAGTATATTTAGCTAGCAACACTGTGTATAGGAGGAAGAAAGGCAAATGCCTGTGTACTACAGAATGATAGCACAGTTCAGCTATAGGACAATTGCTATAGAAATGCACATCACTGCTATGTAGAAAAGTCTTAGTGCTAGAAGGCAATCAGTAACCATTGCAATTAGTCCTTAAGCACTCTGCAACCACCTGGGAGGTGCTTTTATCACTCAGGCCTTACTAGCCAATCAGGCCCCTTTGAGACCTGTCTGTCAAAAGTTCAGGGCCCTTCTGGTCTGGATTTGAAGAGAAACTGGAGCCAGTCATTTTGTGTGCTGTGCTTTGAGGAAGGGCAAACTGGAAAACAACAGCATGGTGAGTGAGGGGCTCCTGTCCTCCTGGGTAGTGGGAGATGGTGAGGTGGTGGATCCAGTGTGGTGGGTATTCCCTGGATCTGGCTGGGAAACTATAGCCAGACTACCTGTCCCCTGAGTTCTCATGCAGTCCTCCAAATAACTACTAATCTGTGGGCTGTAACTGCTTTGAGCACTGGGAGCAGGGAGGTGTGTATGGAAACCTCTTTTATGTCAACTTCTACATACTTCAGGTGCACCCACTGAAATCATGGCAACAAACTTCCAGAGGCCTTTTAGTTAAGTACCTTTTAGAAGTTCAACCCTTTGCATTTTAATTTTATGTGTAAGATCCATTTATTGTTAATTTTCTGCATGTTGTAAAAGACATCTCATGTAAGGGTAGCAGTTCACTATTGAGCAGTATTTTACAGGAGTAGAATTTGTAACACAAAGGATTTACAAATGCTTTGAAGATATTAGGTCTCATGAAGTAGAATTTAACGGAGGTAGTACTGCCTCTACAACACAGAAAGATAAGTGTATGCTGACCAGTCCTGCTTGAATTTTGAATCCTAGATACATATTTGTTCAACATGATTTTCCAGAACTTTGACTCCAAACCATTACACAGAAGCTACTCTTGTTTTGCAACAGCATCTAGTCCCTTACCCTTATCAGAGACCTGCCTCATAACAAGCTGCTCAGAAAGACATTACAGTGTCATAAGCAACCTTAAATTGCATTATATCATATAGTTGCCGTTTTCTTCTCCAGAAAAGAATAGTTCTACCACTGTGGCAATAGGACACCAGATTATAAAAAGTAAACCAATGTTGTATGAGTGGCCTGATAAAGCAAAGCTTTTACTTAGGTCCTCATGCAGGTATGAGAAACATTCTTTGAAGAGATAGTAACAACCAGGGGCCTAGGCCTTGAAAGATTTTCCTAAGGGCCTGGTGTATTGACAATAAAACACTGAACCTCGTCAAAAACCAGGTATTTGCATGGGAGAGCTGGTAATTGTATGGAACAAAGCCTTTGTGGACAGGTTCCTTCTGACATGTAGATATAAACTCCATAGAGCTATGGTTCTCAGTCCCAAGGCCACTGTGGGCTTTGTCAGCAATGATCATGATATATCATGTATTCCCTAGCACTGCATTGTTTTAGTGGTGTTCTCCTGAGTTTGTCCCATTGAATGGGTTTCTACTGACTTTACATAAGTGTCCCCTTTCCTTCCATTTCCTCTGTGGAAATAGTATACAAGAGTCTATTCTCCTTAAGAAACTTTTCATGGGACACATTTCCCTATCCCAGCTTTTTTTTAAAAAAAACTTTTCTACCTTCTACGTTTCCTATCTATCTCATTCCCCATCACCTTCATGTCAGGATCCTATATGTGGAACAGGTCCTTCAGTTTAAGGTATCTGGTGGCCTTTAGGAACAGTACTGGGAACACATTTGCTGTGTAATCCTCCCATCTCCCTAAGTAGCTAGACATGCTGTCTCCAGTCTCTACTGAAATTGTTCACTGTGTAAAATGGAGCTTGAACCAAAAGCCATTTAAGAAGGATAGCATATATGAAAAGCAAACTTTGTCTAGGCTGGCTCCTCTCTGAATATTTTCCAGGGATAGATACATGTTATGTTAGAAATATTTGTCTTTATGGATCTCCTCTGTGGGCGAAGTGATTTCTCCCTGGGAAGGCATATCAATGCTACAACTGATGCATTTGCATCCTGTTAGAAGAATGTTTATGAGACAATCCCTTATGTTGATGCAAGTGGTACTGGTTGCAGTCTGTTGCTCTCCAAACAATGGCCTTGCTGACTTCTGTACTATACCTTCAAATTTCTTAAATTACTGTAACACCTAAGAGATTTAAATTTTCTATTAGAGTCAGGTAGCCAACTATCCAGTGCAGTCACAGGAAAAGCATTTGCAAGTGGAGCATTGCTTCTGCCTTCAGTGCAGATTAAGGAAAATTGTTTACACTGCAGGAGATTTCAGGGTAAGCAACCAGGTGCTAAAGTCACCACTATGAAAAAAGTACATGACTGTGGTAAGGGGAGTGATTTTGTTATTTCCCAGCATGTTTTAATCTGTCATGTGTTTGAACACAGACCAGAGTATGTAGGTGTACAGTTGTGAGGGATGAAATGAAAGGCAGGATTGTTCAGTGACTAGCGTTGCCACTTTTGTGGGTGGAGCTTCTTTCAGTATCCCTCAGTCATCTTGGAGGAAATGGGTGGTGCCAGCAGCAGGCCTGTCTCTCTGTTAAAAATGTTTTTTTAATGAGACATTTTAAATGCCATATTCTCTAGATCTCTGAGCATTTGAGGGCTGTCTGACTGTTTAGCATACCTTAGTATACAAAATATCCCTGTAATTAATCTGTTTTGAAAACTGGATCCAAGATGAGAGGCTGTGGAGGGATATTTTACTCAGGGCCCTGCAGCCTGACTGTAACTGGTTTTTACTTAGTAGGTTACACTTATAACCATAGAGGACAAAGAGATAGAGAAAAACTCCCTGTGATTATAGAGGCTTAACCTTAATAAACAGCTCACAGGAAAGACTGGGTGGCATAAATATTTTGTTAGCTTGAAATAGACATTTATAACCTTAAATGTTTACCACCATTAAAAGGCACATAGCAAATTAGAAATATTTGAGAGTTAGTACAATTGAATTTAAGTTTTATGAAGTTAACTTACATTTACATAAAGTTAAATTTAAGTTAAATGTACAGATATATTAAACAGGACTGTGTAAAATTGAGAAGGACTAGAATGTGAAGCTATGTATGACATAGTGAAAAAAGAAATTAGAGACAAAGAATAAAGAATAAAGCAAATAAAAGAATAAAAGCAAAAGGTAAATGAATTACAGGTTCTGTTTGCAGCAGAAGCTGGCTAGACTCCCTGTGCCTAGGTGACTGGTGTAGCAGAGGGAAGAACCATGGGGGGGGTGAGGCTAGGCCATGTTGTCAAAATGGCAGCTTCCATAAATATATCCCAAACAGCTGGCAGAAATCATAACATTTTGGGATTCAATTTTGTCATGAGTAGATGCTGCCTCAGCCCAACCTACTGCCCTGAGAGAAGCTGCAGCTGCAGCACGCAGGAGATTATTAGTGTGGCGGGAAGAGAACAGAACCAAGTTGAGGGTAAGAGATGATTTAGCAGAGAGATAGAAAAAAACTCCTTCCATCTACCTGTTCGCTGGCAGTAATTTGAAAGATCCTGTAAAGTATCTGGATCTAGAGAGCCATTATTCGGCCAATTTGAATTTCCTAGGGGATATCTAGGCCACTCTTCAATACAAAGGTAAATAAGTCTGGGTGCCTTAACAAGTGGCATTAAGTGAAAGGGTTTTAAATTTTCTATCAGGCATCCCAGTGGAGTGGCAGGGTATATTTCCTTAGTCAGTTTATTCCCCATGTGTAGAGAAGAAAGTGACCATGCAGTCTTGGAACTCCAGCCCAAGAGTGTGGCCACATGATAAGCGAGAAGGGCAGAGTGTTATTCGGAGGTCATCAGCCCAAAACTTTGCCAGGGCCAACAGAGGCTGGAAGGACTCAGCAGTCCCAGAGAAGAGCAGATATCCCGCCCCAGGCAGTATGTCTTCCACCCTTGAGGAATGTACCAGATCTTAAGGAAATGGGTTAAAATTTAAAAGGGTACCTTACCTAATTGAAGCATGTGTGGGGTGGGTGGGGAATGGAGGCAGACTACTGGTATTGGAAACAGGATCCCGAGTGTCTCTGGCTGGCCGCCCACCAGCAAACAGCTGCCAGTGACCCTCAAGAAGAGCCTGCCTGGGTTTCAGCACCAATGTTGTTCTTTTGCTGTGCAGCTAATGCCTATGAAACACAAACAGGAGACTCAGCGCCCACGGCGAGTTTGTTGAGAAAAGGGAGAGAAAGAGGGGGTAGCTGGTGGCCAACTGAAAGCAGAAGAGGGGGGGTGTGGGGCACTTGCTTTAAAAGGGGAGGCTTGCACATGTGTAACTGAGTCCTCTGGCAGCCAGGTAAACCTTGAGCCGTCAGGTAAAGCTGATGTACTGATGACATGGCCATGAGGGTCCCGCCCATCATCAGGGTGTTGGGGGTCAAATGGCTGCTAGTTCCTAACAATCAGATTGCTAAGCGGAGTCACTATTTAGCTACACATGTAGTTAAGTGTAAGCCACAAGTTAGCCACAAACTAACCCACTAGTTAGCCACACATACTAGCTCACAAGTACCCACACACACCATGCCTCTTGTTAGCCACATACTTAACTTACTATTTAGCTGCACACATGAAGTCACTAGTTAGAAAAACACCTAAATCAATAGTCAGCCCCATACCTATGTCACTAGTTAGCCACAAATCTAAGCCACAAGTCCATCACACAAATAAAGCAGTACTTAGCCACACACACTAAGACAGTAGTTAATCACACACCTAAGTTACTATTTAGCTACATGCATAAGCAGTAATTAACCACATTGGCTAAGTCACTAGTTAGCCACAGTCACTACGTCTCTAGTTAGTTACACACAATATATCAATACTTACCAACCCATACTAAGTCACTAGTCAGCCACACATCTAATTTACTAGCTAGTCACAAACATCAAGAAAATAGTCAGCCACACACACACTGAGATAGTAGTTAGCCATGCACCTATGTATTTCTATGTATTTAGTCAACTACACACCTAAGTCTCTAGTTAGCTACCAACACTAGGTCACTAGTTATCCACACACATTAAATCAGGAGTTAGACACACACAGTATGTCACTAGTTAGACACATACTAAGTCTGTCTAAAAGAAAAACAGCTCACACTAAGGTGGTCCCAGGACGTGGGAATCAGGCCTTTAATCCCAGCAGTAGGGATTTCAAGATAGGAGTGACATGGATGGGCAGAGAGAGGAAGATAAGGTGGAGGAAAAGAAGAGCATGCAGTGAGATGATTTTGTTTGAGCAATTAGTCTGAGGGATCGAAGAGATAGCAGTCAATCTGAGGAGGCAGTGTGAGGATAGGAGCACATGGCTTGTCTGAGAATAGGTAGAGAAAAGAACTCTAGTAGCCAGATGCTCTGAATCTGTGATCCTTCAGTTTTCACCCTCCCCTCCCTGATAGGTTACTGTGAGTTTTTATTAGTAAGATCTATTAGAACTTGTGCTGGAAGTGATGTTCTCTCTTTGGAAGTGTGATATTTCAAAGTCAACAGAGGTAAAGAATTAAAAATATTAAAATATGTTAACTTTATTTTTTGGAAAATTACATTGGTATCTTTTTAATGTTTTAATTATTTTAAAAAAATTATTATACATATCAAACCAGTTCATTCCACCTTACCCCCACCCTCCTTCTTCACCTCTCTCCCAACTTATTGAGCGCACTGCCACTCTCCCCTCCCATCCAATGGACATGATATATACACATAGGGTGAGGCCTTCCAGGAGAGATCATCTAAATCTTTCAAGTAATTTGGAAGTAGGGATAAAATATCTCTCCTGTCTCAAGGTTAATGGATTATACCTCCATGGGGATATTCCCCCAAAGTCATTTTTGCAACAGGGATGTTTCCTGTTTCCACTGCCTGAAGTCCCTTAGACTACACAGGACTTTTAGCTTAGATCCATGTTCAGGGGTCTGTGTCAGTCCCATGTTGGATTCCCAGCTATAAGTCTGGAGCCCCATTAGCTCCTCCTTGTTCAGGTCAGCTATGTCTATGTGTTTGTGCAGTGTGGTCTTGTCCTCCCTCTCTGAATCTGGATTCCAGTTCGGCTCAGTGTTTAGTTGTGCATGTATGCTTCTGTTTCCATCAGCTACTAGATGAGGGCTCCATGATGGTGGATAAGTTAGTCATTGATCTCATTGTCAGGGAAGGGAATTTATGGTAGCCTTTACACTGTTGCTCAAATTGTTTGTTGGGGTCAGTCTTGTAGGTCTCTGGACATTTATCTAGGTTCAGTTTCCTCTTCTAACCTATAATGGCTCCCTCTTTCATATTCTCTATCTCTCTTCTCCTCTCCTAGCTATCCTCTTCTCTTCTCTTCTCTTCTCTTCTCAAGTCTATTCCTCTTCTGACCAAATATTCCTCGTCCAATGTTCTTTACTCTCCTACTTCTTTCATTTTGCTAGTTCACTCTCCACTCACTACCCCCAATTCCCATATGCTCTGGGGACCGTGTCCCTTCCTGCTTCTGTGAGTGACCTTATAAGAAACTCTTAGAATCCTCCTTGTATCATAGATTCTCTTGCAGTGTGATTTGTATGGTGGTTATCTTTTGCACTATATCTAAAATCCACATATGAATGAATACATACCATGTTTATCTTTCTGTGACTGGGATACCTCATTCAGGATGGTTTCTTCAAGTTCCATCCACTTGTCTGTTTAGATTCAAGATTTCATTGTTTCCCCACCACCACCACAGAGTAGTATTCCATTGTGTAAATGTGGCACATCTCCTTTATACATACTTCAGTTGAGGGGTATCTATGTTGCTTTCATGTTCTTGCTATTATAAATAATATTGCTATGAATAGATGTGAGGACAAGTCTTGGTTCCATGAATGTGGATCATTTGGGTATGTGCATAAGAGTTAGGTTACTGGGTCCTGTGGTAGACTGATTCCCATTATCCTGAGGAACAGCCAGGCTAGACTCCAAAATGGCTCTTCAAATTTACAGATCCACCTGCAAAGAATAAGTTGTCATTGCTTTTTCTAATTTTATCCATTCTGACAGCAGTAAGATGGTATCTTAAAGTTGTTTTAATTTGTATTTCCTTGTTAGCCAAAGATATTGAACACTTTCTTAAGTGTATTTCATCATTCCCCCTATTTAGAGGTCTCTATTCAGTTCTATACCCCATTTTCATAGAGTTATTTGGTGTTTTGTTGACTAGTTTCTTGAGTTCTTTTTATATTTTGGAGATCAGACCTTTGTCGGATTGGTGAAAATCTTTTCCCAGTCTGTGGGCTGACATTGGGTCCTTTGCCTTACAGAAAACAGAAACTTCTAAGTTGGAATAGGTCCCATTCATTATTTGTTGATCTCAGTGTCTATGCTTCTGGAGTTATTGTCAGGAAACAGTCTCCTGTACCAATTTGTTCAAGAGTACCTCTAATTTTTTTTTTCCTAAGAGGTTCAGTGTGGATGGATTCATGGAGGGATCCATTTGGACATGTGTTTTGTGCATGGCTATAGACATAGATCTATCTTCAGTCTTCTGAATACCATCATCCATTTGTACCAGCACCACTTGTTGAAGATGCTTTCCTTATCCCATTGTACACTTTTAGCTGTTTTGTCAAAAGTCAAGTGCTCATATGTGTGTGGGATAATACCAAGATTGTCTATTAACTTTAATTGAGCTACTTGTCTATCTTTGTGCTACTACAAGGCTCTTTTCAGAACTATAGCTCTGTAGTAGATCTTAAAGTCAGGGATGATGATGCCTCGTGAAGTTCCTGTATTATACAGATTGTTTTGGCTATTCTTGTTCTTTTGTTTTTCAATAGAAAGTTGATTATTATCTTTTCAAGGTCAGTGAAGAATTGTGCTGGCATTTTAATAGATATTGAATTGAATCTGTAGATTGCCATTGAGAAAATTGCCATTTTTACTATGTTTATTCTACCTATCCATGAGACTGGGAGATCTTTACATTTTCTGGTGTTTTCTTAAATTTCTTTTTGTAAATACACAAATTATTATTATATAGGTCTTTCACTTGTTTGATAAGTGTTACCCCAAGGTAGTTTATGTTGTTTGTGCCTATTGTACAGGGTGATGTTTCACTGATTTCTTTATTAGCCCCTTTGTGGTCTGAATATAGAATGGCTACAATTTTTTTTTTAGTTTATCTTCTATGCTTATACATTGCTGAATGTGTTTTTCAGCTGTAGGAGTACCATGGTAGAGTTTTCTGGTTGTTTATGTAAACTATCATATCTTCTGAAAATAGAGAAAGATTGAGTTTTTCCTCTCAATTTGTTTCCCTCTTGATATCCTTTTCTTGTCTTATTTCTTTAGCTAGCACTTCAAATACAATAATGAAGATATATGGAGACAGAGGGCAGCCTAGTCTTTGTACTGATTTCAGAGGAATTGCCTTAAGCTTCTCTACATTCAGCTTGATATTTTCTCTGTGTTTACTACATATTGCTTTTATTATGTTTATATAAATTCCTGTTATCCCTGATCTCTACAAGAACTTTAACATGATAGGATGTTGAATTTTGTCAAAGGTTTTTTCTACATCTAGAGAGATGATCATGTGATTTTTCATTTTTAGTTTGTTTATATAGTGTTATATTTGAAAAATTTTCATGTGTGAAGCCATCCCTGCTACCCAAGAATGAAGCCTACTTGATCATAGTAGATGATTTTTCTGATACATTCCTGGATTTGGTTTTCCCATATTTTCTTGAGTATTTTTGCATCAATGTGCAGGAAAGATATTTTTCTGTAATTTTCTCTTAGTTGTGTATTTGTGTGAGTGGGTATCAAGGTGATTGTAGCCTCAAAAAAGTGTTTTGTAATGAAACTTCTGTTTCTATTGTGTGGAACAGTTTCAAGATTATTAATATTAGCTCTTCCATGAATTTTCTGTAGAATTCTTCACTGAAGAAGACATCTGGCTCTGGGATATTTTTTATATTGGAAGGCTTTATATGAATGCTCCTACTTTGTTAGTTGATATAGGTCAATATAAGTTGCTTGTCTATTCTTGATTTAATTTTGTTAAGTAAGAGTTATCCAGAAATTTGTTCATATCCTTTGAATTTTCAAATTTTGTGGAGTATTAGTTTTCAAAATATAACATGAAAATTGCCTGGATTTCCTCAGTGTCTGCTGTTCTGTACCCCTTTTTGGTTCTGATTTTGTTAATTTCCATTTTCTCTCTTTGCTTTTTGTTTAGTTTGGATAAAGGTTTGTCTCCCTTGTTAATTTTCTGAAAAAAAAAAAAAAAGCAACTCGTTATTGCATTGATTTTTTTTTTGTATCGTATTCCTGCTTTGTACTTTATTGTTTTCAGCCCAAAAATTGATAATGGGCCTACTCCTGAGGGTTGAGTTTGCTTCATTTGTGTCCTAAGGTTTTCAGTTGTATTGTTAATTCTCTAATGTGTCTCTCATCCGTTTTCTTCATATGAGAACTGATTGCAATCAACTTCCTTCTTAGCAGTGATTTCAAGGTGTCCCATAAATTCATGAATGTTGTATCCACAACCTCATTGAATTTTAGGAATTCCTTAATTTCTTTATTTCTTCTTAGACCCAAGTATGTTGAAATTGAGCATTATTCAGTTTCTATGAGTATGTAGGGTTTCTGTGATTTGTTGTTGTATTTATTGAATTCCAATTATAAAGCATGGTGGTCTGATAAGGTACAGGGTAATATTCAAATGTTTTTGTATCGGGTGAGGATTTTTATGTTGCTTAGTATATGGTCAATTTCAGAGAATGTTCCATGTGGAGCAGAGAAGAAGTTATATTCTTTTTTGTTTGGATGGAACGTTCAATAAGTGTGTGAGAACACAATTGAGACATAACTTCTGTTAGTTCTTTTGTATCTTTGTAAAGTTTCTGACTTGTGGTCCTGTATAGTGGTGAGAGTGGGGTGTTGATGTCTTCCCCTCTAAGTGTGTGTGGTTTTATGTAGAGGTTTGAGTTTTAATACCATTGCTTTTACGAATGTGGGTGCGTTTGTATTTGGTGCATAAAGGTTCAGAATTGAGGTTTTGTGCTTAGGATTTCTCCTGTGATGAATACAAAATGACTTTTTTCATCTCTTTTTATTTATTTTGGTTTGAAGTCTAATTTGTTAGGTATTAAGATAGCCAAACCTGCTTGCTTCTTGGGTCCAGTTGATTGGAAGATCTTTTCCAAGCCCTTTACCCTGAGTAACATCTATCTTTGAAGCTTAGATTTGTTTGTTGTGTGCAGCAGAAGGATGGAATCTGTTTCCGTATTCATTCTGTTAGGATTTCTCTATTTATTAGTGAGATAATACCATTAACATTGAGGGAAAGTAAGGGACATTGTTGGTTAATGATTTTTGTTTATGATTTGATGTTGGCAGTGGTTTTGTGTATATATTTACTCTGCTTTCCCCTTGGATTCTTTTGAAGTTAGATTATCTATTTCCTATGGGTTTTTGAGCTGTGGACATGCCACAGGCAGAGCATGATATGGAGCTAGTCCAGAGAATTTCCAGGTTAGGGTGTGGGGAGGAATTTCACGCAAACTTTTCCCAGACTCACTATAGCAGAATCCTGGCAATGGGGGTCATAGATCCTTGTACACAGAGTTTCAAGTGGTTCCTGCATGGGTAGGCAGATCTAGCCAGGGCCTGACACTCTCCTTCTGAATGCTCTCTAGCAGAGGCCCAGCGATGGGGGGCAAGCATCCAGCACCATGGACTCAGGATGGTGGCAATGATATGTGGATCTAGCTGGGGCCTGGCATTCTTCAAGTGAGGCCTCTAGCCAATGATGGTATCTGTTTTTCTAGCTTTTTTCTTTTTAATATTTATTTATTTTTTGAGACCCCATTTTTTTGTGACTCTGCTGCTTGTACCACAACTATATCTTGTATACCATGCTTGTCTTGAACTCACAGAGATAGGCTTCCATCTGCCTCCT